>NW_008360311.1:1783254-1830890 GCF_000622305.1 Nannospalax galili
TTTAATCTCAGCACTCGGGAGGCAGAGGCAGGTGGATCTCTGTGAGTTCAAGGCCAGCCTGGACTACATAGTGAGTTCCAGGCCAGCTGGGGCTACAGGGAGACCCTTTTATCTTACATCTCCCAGGTCACAGTTCATCACTGAGGGGTGCCAAGGCAGAAACTCAGGACAGGAACCTGGAGGCAGGAGTTTATCTTACATATCCCAGGTCACAGTTCGTCACTGAGGGGTGCCAAGGCAGAAACTCAGGACAGGAACCTGGAGGCAGGAGCTGAAGCACAGACCATGGAGGAGCACTGCTTACTGGATTGTTCCCCCAGCCCCTACTCAGCCTATTTTCTTATACAATACAGGACCACCTGCTCGGGGTGACACTGCCCACATTGACTGGGCCCTCCCACGTCACTCAGCAATCAAGAAGATGCCCCACAGACATGGCCACAGGCCAGTCCAACGGAGAAAATTCTTCAGCTGAGGCTCCCTCTAACCAGGTGTATCAAGTTGACAACTAGAGCTATCGGCACAATGGTGTGCAAAGCTTGGATGACAGCATTAGAACTTGCGTATAGGGTTAGGGATTACGTCAGTGGTAGAATGAAGTGCAAGCCCCTGGCCTTGGGCCCCAGAACTGTGGGTTAAAGAATCTATCCTGCCTGTAGAATCTGACTACTGGAACATGTCCAGCTTAGCTGACTCTTGGCGTTGGGGAGAGCTTCTGGTGGCAAAAGCTAGTCTGGGATAAAGCTTTCATGACTCCACAGTGTTTCTATGAATTTACTACCCACCCAGCTTCACCACAGAAGAAGGCTGGAGCCTCTTTCCAGCACTGTATTCTTTGAAAGAAATGGGGGAACTATAATTGCACATATAGATAATGTTGCCATCTTAGAGCTCTGTGTGGGATCGCATCTGAGACATTTATGATCTCCCTCAGAGTGATTCAAGAGGCAGGTTTAACAATAAATGTCAACTCCTGTTACCTGGAGTGCTGTACGCAGATCACTCAGTGAGAAGCAGAAAGGCTACACATTTCTGTAGTAAAGTAATTCTGCACACAGATGGGAGGCTACGAACGAAGAGCGAAACCCAGGAATCCAACAGGTTCTTTGGATCCTGTTTTACTTTGGGGCCTTGACTCCAAATGCAAAATGGATAAAGCTAGCTAGACTCATACAAACCAGTAGCACTTAACCGACTGAACCAGGAGCTGGAGCTCTTACATGCCTAGGATATGAAGAAGTTTTATTAGTGGAAATACCGGTGTGAGAGAACAGGAAGTGAGCCAGTAAGGGAGATGGAGCTCTGTCACGGTGAAGGTCTGTGACTGTCAAAAGCAGTTCAAGTGTCCTGGAACAACACAAGTCCCAGGGCAGGGCATCAGGACCTCGGAATCAGAAGTATCTGACATCCCCAGGGTCTGCCACCCCCAGGGGCCGGCTGGGGGCTGCCTGTGGGAGGTGTGGCCTTCGCATGGATCCAGTAATGGAGTTGGGGGCCCAGCAGCTGGGGCCCTTGGTCAACTTTTCCACCTGGAGTTGGAGATGAGCAATGCTCATCCATGGCTATCCCAGTGAGGTGCGGGGACAGCGCCAGTATAGAAAGCAAGGTGGGTTTCTCAAATATGTGACCATGTTCTTTCTGCCTTCTGAGCAAGGAATTAAAAGTCCCCAAAGAGCTGGTTCCTACCGATTCAGAAAACAACTCTGCCAACTTCTGGCCCTAGAAGACCTGTTTTTCTCCCAGGAGGCAATACATCTCAGAAAACATTCACAGAGTTAAGCGGCACTGAACCCTTGAACTCTGAGTCTTGAAGCCTTTCCTGGGGTAAGTTATTTCCAGTCCTCAAATAGGGTGGTAAATACATTTCCCAGGGTTTTGAAAAATTAAACCATAAACTTTAGATTAAAAGGAAGGAAATTCCATTGTATTTCTGAGGTTAGAACTTGTAGAGTTCCAGAGGTTTAAATGCCCTGCCAGGGACAAATGTCCAGGGTTCCTCAAGGGCTTCTGCCTGGGGAACCGGAAGATGATCCAGAAGCATCTAACAGGGTCCGTCCAGGTTAGAGCCCCCAGATTAAAGTATTGGAGTGGAAAGGTCACCTGCTTGTTCTCGCCTACATGACTCTCAGCAAGATGGCACTGTGGGGCACAGATCTTTACAAGATCCTCCTACCCCAGATGTGTTTGTAGAGGAGAGAGGCTGTGTCTCAGAGGGACAGAAAGTACTCTCTTACTCCCAGGACTAGTACTAAGAGTTTTCGGCTTGCCCTGGAAGGGGCCAATGTACCTATGGAGGACAGTTGTAAGATGTAAGGCCTGAGTGCTTCAAGGCCATGGAGAGCTACCAAACTAGGAATGGAGGCATGCAGTAGAGGCCAAGAGCGGGGGGTTGATTCTGTTTCCCTGAACCTTTCTTTACTTGGCTGGGAAGAAAAATCTTGGAGGGAGAGGGTGGAGGGAAGAAGGTATGAGAGTCTGAGAAGCCAACCCAGGAAGACTTCCTTGATCCTCTCCCACAAAGGTTGGGGACCACCTGGACAGCCTAGCTGATATTTCTTAGTCTGGTTTCACCACAGTGCAAAGGGGCCTCCGCATGTCACAGCTAAGGAGAAACCTAATAATAGTAAACAAAACAGAGTCGACAGTCACAGACGACAGCAGAGGAAAAAGGAAGGCAAAGTGGCCCCGTCCACAGGGAGAGGAGGGGGGAGACGGCTCATACATCACCCGCAGCGGCTGAAAGGTTTACAAAAATCCGGTGATATTTTTTAATCATCTTGCATTTTAGACCTTTAAAGTACAAATATGGATTTCAAACATATCAAGGGAACAAATTAACTTAGAAAAATGGTAATGCTTTCCAAGGTTGCACCTGCCATGAAATTGCTCCAAGTTTGCATTTTCCCCTAGTCTCCGGTGTGTCATTAGGCCAGATTGATTACGCTCCTCCCCTGAACAGCTCCCCCATTAAAGGGTTATTGTATGGAAATTAATGGAAGGTTGGGATCATTTTTTTGCAGCTGCAGTAGCTGGAGTCAGTTTTGATTAAGCGATAGAACCGAGGCAGACGGGAGCTCTCTGCTATAGCTGCCTCCTCATTATCACTGAGCTGAGCCGAGCACTCACACTGCTCCCTGTGTGGATCGGCTGCTGCCGTTTGGATGGTGCCGTTTACACGACCTCATCTCTGCACTTTTTCAATGGTTCCCGACTCAGTTCACTGTTAGTGCTCCAATCTGATGTGCAACGTAAAAGCAGCCTACCCATCCCTCATGGTCCCTCTAGCTCTGTCAGGGTCCCATTGCCCACATCCCTGCTTCCCAGCTATTTTTGGAGATGCAAAAATGGGGCTAGTGCACCCTGATCTCGGCCCCGCTGTCCTACTTCTCCACTAAGAGGAGTGGTTAGGGAACCCTAGAGCGGCGATCAGAGCCAGGGCAGACCCAGGGGGCTGCAAGGTGCAAACTGAGCCTCAGACTTGCTGGTCAGGGCACTGACGGGAGGCTGACAGCTTTCCCCTCCTCTGCTTCTGTCAGGAGCTTGCCAACATCCCAGAAAAACTGCAGCTCCAGCACATTAGGGGCTGATCTGCTTGTCACGAGGGGTCAACATCAGACTGCTGCAATCGAGGACAAGTACTGATGGAACAGAAAGGACAGGATGAAGGAGGCATGCAGGGCCTGCGGAGGGCTGGAGTACGGTGAGGAGTGGGGGCAGGTAACACTGCCTGCGGAGGGCTGGAGGACGGTGAGGGGTGGGGGGCTATGTGACCTTCCCAGGACAGGTCTCTATGTAACTAGACTCTCCTTGGTCTGTTCCTCTCGACATCTGCTCACACTTTCATTCATTTTCTCCTTCAGTTCGTGATTCTAGAACACCTCTGCCAGGTATTGTACTGAATGCCAAAACTGAAAAACAGAGGAGTCCGATGGAGAAGACAGATACAGAAACCAAAAATTACAGCAGAATTTGTAAAATGCCAACTAGTATTCCAGAAGAAATGCGTTAAAATTGCTTTAAGAAAACAGCAGAGTAAATAAAAGACTCTGCCTGGATCTGGAAGGGTCGAGAGAAGAGGTGGAGGAGATATTCAAAGGAGGCAGCCTTGGAACTGGTTGATGTGCATCCATCCAGCTGCAAGGTGCAGGACCTGGGATTCTCGGGGAGGGGCCTGTGTAAGGGTCCGGAGATGAACACAGAGAACCAGAGTTTACTGTGGTTGGCTGGACAGTCATTGCCAACAGTGATCGGGTGTGAGGTCGGGAAAGGAAACAGAAATCTATGATGGCGGGGAGAGGACCTGGGAGGCCCCGCTGATGACTCCGGGAGGCCTGGAGGGGCCTAAACAAAGGTTATTATACTGTTTAGAAGTCGCACACTCACACGGGGGCAAAAGGGAGGGACCAGTGCTGTGGCGCAGCCTGGCTTCGGAGCCGGAGCCGGTAAAGGCCCACAAAGCCTCCAGACACTCTCATCCAAAGGCCTGTGCTAGACGTTTTAACCGATCAGGAAACAATTCTCTCAGAGCTCATATGCCAAGAGCATGTTTAAAAAGTTAACTTTTAAAAACTGTCATGCAGTAGTTTGATAAGTTCCTTGACATAGGAACATTCCAACCTCTAGCAAGCAAGGATGAAGGCAGCTTAAAACAGATACTTGCCGATGGTCAAGATTGGACTCTTGGCCCCCGGTGTGATTGATGCTCCAGGACAGCCTAGGAGAGGGTTGCACTGCTGACCTCATGAATCTTCTCCTTGATCCAGGGAGAAAATTAGCTCCTGCCTTTGAAGAGTGACATCTGCCCCTGAGCTATGGTCCCTCTGCTGAACAAAAAGCAGGTCTGAACTCCCTCCCCAAGACAGCCTGGGAGAGAGGATGCCATTTGGGAGAGGAGGTGATATCTGCCCTACCCTGGCCAGGTACCTACCCATGTCACTCCCTTATCACAGAGCCTGTCTCAGGCCCCCAGCTTCCATGGTGACCTTTAGCGGATCAGCAGCCACTGCGGAGAGCACCTGGTGTTACAGAAAAAAGCAACAGCCAATTGACCACAGCAATCCCCATTCTGCCTGCTTAAAGCAGTCTGGGGATTAATGTTGGATGCTCCAAAATGATATACTAGGAGCCAATTTCTCTTTCCCCCCTTGGGCAGCCACCTTCCACCTGGCAAAGTAATCCTCAAGGCTCATGTGGGAATCCAGCTCATCTCCATCTCTTCAGTAGCCGTAAAAGGACAAGCCACTTCCCTAGGATCTGGGTTTTGTAACCCTGACAGCATCTGCCAGAGGAAAGGAGGGAACCTGCCACTCAGAGCTCCCTCCTGCTGAGATATTTGATTATAATTCCCAACTCTCCTCTCTCTTCTTTCCTTTCCATTTATTCCTCCCACAAACAGTGAAAAGTCTGCCTGAAGAGGCACCAGTATCGCTGCAGAGCAAAGTTGTGATTATTTCAGCTCCTGAAGTGTTTGGGGACTGCTTACGCTGGATTTAGTTGCTCTAAAAGTAAACTACCACCTGCTGCCTTGACAGGCGGGTGATGCCGGGTCACAGGGCCTCTCAGATTGCAGAAGCTGGCTGTCTCAGAAACAGCACTCTAATTACACCCAGCTGATGAGCCGATTCTCAGATGAATGCCCATCCCTGTGCCCACTTGGAGTGCTTGCCCTGTAGAGGATTATGGCTTAGTGACCTTCCAGTGTTCAGAGTGGCCTGATCTGGAGACCTTGGGACATCAGAAGTGTGAGCTCAAATACTTTCCACACAGGATATCATGACCACAGTCCAGTTCCGCTGGACATCTCTGAATGAGATTCTGGAGGAAAAGACTTGGGCCTGTGGCAGCGAGCCTTCCATTACAGCCAAGTGATCTTCGAGGAGTTAAACACCAAATGCAAGCTCCCTGTTTGAAAACACCGGGAGACATTGATCACAGGTTGAGTCACACCTGAACATGAACTCAGTCACTGGTCTACTAAGTGGACAAGAGGCAATGGCCTCTACAGAAGATTCTACGTCAGCAAGATCAGGCCAAGACAGGAGGGTGCCAACCAGCAAGAGAGCAGCCTGTTTGTGTTAAGATAAGATCTTGTGTCACCCAGGCTGACCTCAAACTCACTATGTAGTTGAGGATGACCTTGAACTTCTGATCCTCCAACCTCCACCTCCAAAGTGATGGGATCACTTGTGTGTGCAATAGGCCGGGAGGAGTGGTGATTTGAATAATGTCCCACAGGCTCCAAGTGTTTAGACACTTGGTCCCCAGTTCATGGCAATGTTTATGCAGGGTCATGGAACACTCAGGAGGTGTGGCCATGGAAGAAGCATGGTCACTGGGGGTGGGTTCTAAGAGTTCTTAAGCCTTGCTGGGTTTCCATTCTCACTTGCTTCCTGTGTCTGCTTGAAGCTGTGAGTACTCGGCTGTTCCAGCCACCTCCTGCCTCCACACCTCCCCCGTCATGATGGACTCTCCCCCTGGAACCATAAGACAAATAAACTCTTCCTTCTATAAGTGACCTTGGTCATGGTGTTTTATCACAGCAACAGAAAAGTAACAAGACACCAAGTTTATGCATCGTTGGGAATCATGCATGCTAGGTAAGTACTCTACCAGCTGAGATGCATCCCTAGCATCTCTGGGAGACTCTTAAATGAGAAGGGCCCATTCCAATCCTCCTACCTTGTCACCCACTCCCATGATCCCACACTCAATATCACAAAACATGTCAGAGCATGGGAACTTTTTCAAGACCCTCAGGATCTAGGTATGAGGGACCCTGAAAGGCAAAAGGCAGAACTCATACGAAAATCTGAGATGAAACTATAGTCTCTCCATTTTCAAAAACGCTTGCTTACAAGGGTGAAGCTCACAAGGTCCCTGAATCCCATGACACAGCCAGATAAGAATCTCTGGTGTAAGCCACAGCAATCGTACTTATCAGAGAACAAAATCCACCATCAATTTATTCAACAAGTCGTATTTAATGTCTACAAGGTACCTAGGCCAACCCCAGAAGATGTGAGAAACTAAAGAAAAGGGGGGCCTTCTCCCTCTGAATAAAACCACAGTAAGAAGTAAAAGCATCTAGGGTGTGTGGGCTGAATAAAACCACAGTAAGAAGTAAAAGCATCTAGGGTGTGTGGGGTCCTGGCTGCATCTAAATGGGAGTCATGAGAGTCTGGTGACTGTTTCCCCAGTGCTGACTGACTGATTCAGTTGGGAATGGGTGCGTCTCTGTTCTTGGTATTGACAATTCGGAGGTAAGAACGCTTTTCTGACCCTGGGGTGAGTTGGGGGAAGAACAGTCTGACAGACCACTGTGCTGGGAGCTGTGGGCCCCACGCTGCCTAGACCACAGTCAACTCCGAAAAGGAAGTGCTACCTAGTGGGACATGCTGGTTTAACATCACAGCCCGGGGGCTGGAGAGAAGAGGTGACTCCTCAGCCTGCAGCACTGTCCCTGCTTGGTGTGGGTGCTGGAAGCGGACATGCACCCCAAGAAAGTCAAAGCTCATGTGTGAACATTGCTAGGCATCTAATCCTCACTGCCCAGGAGCAGTGCCATGGGGACCCTTCAAGAACAAGAGAAGGTGGTCTTCATCTTCACGGGAAGCAGAGGTAATACCTGGGGATGTGGAACAGGAAGGATGATCTGTTAGCTCCTCAAAGCGGGTGGTAGTGTCCAGAGCTGCCCAGTGAGAGGATGCCACAACGCCATGCTGCACAGCTGTGTGCAGTGTGGGAGGAAGCACCACAAGGTTAAAGAGCCGCATGTATTCAGTTCATGGGCTGCATCCCACAAATGCCAAGACCACAGTGGAGGCTCTTGACAGCAGAACAGGCAGTTAGCATTTCCCCTGACCGGCACGGCAGGAGGGTGGTGGCTGGGTGATGTACCAGCTGTGAAGGACTCAGGAAGCTGGGGCTAAGGAGACAGCTGAGGACAGGGCAGGTGCGCCAGGGTGTGAAGACTGTTCACTTCCTGGTGCTCAGAGAAATTTGAGTGGAAATTGCTGAGATCCAGTGACTTTCCACATTGAGGCTTTCACACTGGGTGTGAAGATTAGTGCTGTCTTGTTGGTCAAACAGGGTGATGATCCCTGCATGTATGTACATGACACACGGGCAACATCATGACAAATGTTCAAAATCTCTACCAGCTCTAATGGCATAGCCATCAGCCAGCAAGACAAGCATCAACTGTTATGCAGAGGTGAGGGGGCTCCTGACTGCACCAGGAACTAATTAATAGCTTTCCAGAGAACTGAGCAGGTCCCCAAGACCTGAGCAGGGTCACCCAGGAAGATGGTAAGAAGCAATTTACTCGGAAATTCAGAGAAATAATTGGTTATGAGCTACCACAGAAGTCCTTTGATAATTTAACAACCCACCAGGTCCTGAACCAGAGGTCCACCAGGTCCTGAACCAGAGGCAAAGTTAAGCAGGGATCCGGAGTCCACCAGAAGAGCTGTCCCCTGAGAGGCCAGGGGAATGTGGGGAGAGACGTCACCATGGCCTAGAGGGAAGGTCAGAAAGCAGCCTGTGCTGGGAACCTGGGTCTCAATCAGAAATGCAGACCTGGGTCCTAGACAGAGTCTGTCCCTTTCTCCTAGCCCTGCAACTCTAGATATCACTGTCCCAGTGTAGGCTGGGACACGGGAAGAAGCACCACTGCAAGGGGGGCAGCTCGGACCAGGAACGGCTATGCCAGGTCTAGAGGCCTGAACTCCAAAGCCACAGCAGGAGGAAGGCAGCCTCACCAGGTCCTCAGAACAAGAAGAGAGAAAAGCTTCAAGCTCCTCGGCGCATTCCCGGGCAGGTGTTTGGTAGATATCTGAATGCTGCTATTGTCATGTGTCCAGAAGGAAAATGTCAACAGCAACGTTTAATAGCCATGCAGGAATAATACAAGAAATCTATGCAGAAGCAAACACATTACGAGCCCTGTCCAAGTGGCTGCCACCTGCCATGATGCAGAAAACAGAGCAAAGGGCAGGAGAAGCACAGCTTCTGAGATGCACAGACTGAAGAGATGCAATCATTGGGCCTCTGTGCTGCCTAACAACAGCGCTCACCACGGAGAGGGAGGGGCTCATGTGCCCCCATGCCTAACTGAAGAGCTATGGAAATGATGGCTTCTGGGGAGGGAGAATCAGCTTACTTTAAGGGTGTGGTCCCTGGTAGGTTGACCACTCTCCAGTGGATGGCCACACACCCAGGAGTATATGAGTAGCACAAATTGGGCTAGGTGGGCTGTTAAAACAAAAGAAGATGGGCTGGAGAGATGGCTCAGTGGTCAAGAGCACTGGCTGCTCTTGAAGGGGACCCGGGCTCAGTTCCCAGCACCCACAAAGTAGCTAACAACCACCTGTAACTCCAGTTCCAGGGGATCCAAATGCCCTCTTCTGGCTTCCACAGGCATTGCATGCATGGGTGCACCTACATACATACAGGCAAAACACTCAAACACATAAATTAGTTAATAGAAAATCTTTAAGAAAACAAGAGAAGATATGAAGTTGGGGGTGTATGAGATTCTCGAAGAATTAATAAAATATTATATTACTAAGAAGAAATGTGCTCAGAGTAGGAAGGAAAAAGAATAACCTCCTTCCCCCAAAGCTGCAGTTTCACCAGTCACCAGACTGCCAGGCGGATGGCACAGATGGCACCCACTCATTTCACTTTGGGAACTACGGGAAATGGCAAGGAACACCGAGGGCCCTGGACTTTGCCCCCTGCCCTCTGCAGGCTACAGGAGCTGGGGCAGCGTTTATGGCACTGCGTGCACCCACGTCGCTGTCAAAGGAGAAAGACTCAAGCCCACACACACCCAAAACCTGGGCAGCTTTGCCACTGGTGGCCACGGAGGTCAGTGCCACCCTCAGAGGGCTCTTCCTCCCTGGAGCCTACTCCAAATACTGGGATGTACACTGATGACTGAGTACCCAGCACCTGCATCCTGGCACTTACTGAGAGTGTGCCTTGTATTGCTCCTGAGATCTGTCCCACATACTGCCTCGCCTCCTCTGCTAAATCCCAAAGCCCACAGTGCCCTTGGCTGTGACTTGAACTACTGTCTGTTGACATCGTGGCTCTTGTTTTCAACCACACACTGTGCATTCTGCTGCGCATGTACGTAGGAGGGACATAATGAATCGTTATTGAAATTCAATTAAATAAAACTGGTCTTCAACAAGTATATATCGCATGCATCCTGTGACTCAGGTGCTACCTCAAAAGAAGGGAGACAGCAGAGATTCAAGCACAGCAGCAACTCAGTACATGAATATAAATGTTGACAGTGTAACGCATAGAATGCCAAGGGACTCAACTGAGTCCCTTTATCTGTGGTGTGGTGTATGTGCGTGCATGTGTGCGTGTGTATGTGAGTGTGTGTGTGTGTGTGTGATATCTCTGTGTGTGCATGTCTTTGTGTCTCTGTATGTGTGTCCATGTATCTGTGTGTATGTCTCTCTGTGTGTGTGTCTGTGTGTGTGTCTGTGTGTGTCTGTGTGCATGTGTGTGTGTGTGATATCTCTGTGTGTGCATGTCTTTGTGTCTCTGTATGTGTGTGCATGTATCTGTGTGTATGTCTCTGTGTGTGTGTGTCTCTGTATGTGTGTGCATGTATCTGTGTGTATGTCTCTGTGTGTGTGTGTCTGTGTGTGTGTCTGAGTGTGTGTGTGTGTGTGTGTGTGTGTCTGTGTGTCTGTGTTGGAATCAAACCAAGGATCTCACACATGCTGAGCTGGGGCTTTGCCACTGGATGACATCCCTCACATACCTGGGTGTCATTGGGTGACTCCTGTAGAATTGATTGCCCATCTCGTCAACACCAAATCCATTTTGCTTCACATCTCTGACTGTCCAGCCTGTCTCGAAGTCTCCAGAGGAATCTGGGACAACATTTCATCTGTAAGACAAGAATAAGACAGGCGCCTGGAAGAGCTGCTCACACTGGCAAACGGAGCTGTGAGAGGGCGCGTGCAGAGCCATCTCAGTGCCCTTCCCAGTGCAGCTTGTGGCAGGTGCCTGCAGGCCGCCTGAGGTAGGACCACTCTGTGGGATTTCAAGGCCCTAAGAAGCTGCTTGGCCATGGCTAAGACCCTGGAAGGAGGCTCCTAGGAAGGACTGTGTGCTGGCCTTGAATCTCCTGCTGCCTGTGAGCACAGGTCCTTGTACGCATGGCACACACGGAGGGCTTCAGGGGCTAAAAGATGAAAGGAGGCAGTGAGCAGTGAAATTCCTGGGGATTTTGAGTGTTTCTTCTCACCTCGTGTGTATAAATATCTGGATTAGATTAGGATGTAACTGAACCAGCAATGAAAATTACTAAGTTCTGAAAGAAAAAAAAAATCCTAACAAGAATAAGAAACTATCAGAACTTGAAGGATTAGACGGTCTCAAAAAATTTTAAGTAAAAAACCCAAAATGGGATGTAAAAGTGAAAACACAGCCATGCCAGCCAAGATCCAGCAAAGAAGAGGTCCAGAAGTCTAAAAGACAGAACGAGGAGAAGAGGTTGTCAAGAGTCTAACAGTCTCAAGATGTAAATGCCAACAGCTCCCTAACTAAGCAGCTCACATGGAGAATGAAGAGACCGTTCACATAGTCAGGCCTGCCTGAAATTTTGGGAGAATGGTCTTGAGTGGATCAAGCCTTCTCAAAGGAAGGGGGAACAAGACAAAACTGATCATGGATAAGACAACCAAAATCAGAACATCAAGTTTTGCATGAGCAACACTGAACCCTAAAAGACAGCGAGTGATAGTTTACATTATCCATTTTATGAGCCTGGATCAGTGAATCAGATGCGCACAATCCAGCTCTTCCTTGACAAGCTTCCCACAGGACGGGTTCCTACACTCTCCCTCTGTGGACAAGTCAGCCAGCTCTCGCCTCTCACCGGGGTCTCTTAGCTCCACGGTTTAGCATGTGGACGCCTGCTTGCTTCCACATAGGCTGCATTCATCTCGTGGACGGCACCATCAATAAAAAGTGGCTTCATTATTTTATGCCCCAGAAAGAAAGACAAATGCTGACAGTTAAACAACGCATTTCTTTCCTTGGCTTTGAATTTTGAATGCTTGTCGAATCAGATTGTTTCTGCTGCATGTACACGCACATGACATATCACTCTTTTGTATACATAAAAAAGGAAAATAAATTGGCTAATATGTGTCCAAAATATTTACATTCGGAGGCTGACTATTGTGAATTACATTTCAACTCGGAGTTATATTTCTGCATGATTTACAGCAAAACATTTTCCTCTTTGCCATCAAGCAATAGCTTTGAACTCATATTGTTCTGGAATGTTCTGCCAGGCTGCAGGCATCCACTCTCCTAATGCTTTCAGAAGGTGTCAAAGGAAGGTTTCTAGACAACACCAGGACTTATATTCCTTCCTTAAATGGTTCTTAATAGTTTATCGACAGAACCATCTAGGGGTGCATTGGCCCGGTCTTTCCACCAAGAATAACCCAAGTTCCTGTGTGTGCACCAATGGCTATGGCGCGACTGCCACCTGGCAAGCAGTAAATGCAAGATGCCATCGATTCTGAGATGCACCCTCAGCCTGAAGACAGTGGGTGTGGGCAGAAAGCATCATGGGGATCAATGAAGCACAGCGGCTATTGGGGGGGCACTCACTGATGTTAGAGTTGTTCAGTCTCCCATCTGCATTGCATCGTTATCCTGCTTTCCGTGAGCTCAAAGCTTGGGTGGCATCTTAGTTTAGCTTCTGTCACTCTGATAAAACACTGACCAAAAGCTGCTTGAGAAGGTTTATTTGGCTTGCTGGTTGCATTCCGTCATCAACGGAAATCAGAGCAGGAACTGGAGGCAGGAATGGAAGCAGAGGCCACAGAGGAACACTGTTTCTGGGTTTGCTCCCCCAGCATGCTCAGCTACTTTTCTTACACAGCCCAGGCCCATCTGCCTAGAGACGACACCACCCACAGTGGACTGGGCTTTCCCACATCAATTCACAATCAAGAAAATGCCTCACAGAAATGCCCGCTGGCCAGTCTGATGGAGGAAATACTTCAGCTGACCTTCCCTCTTCCCAAATGACTCTAATTTGTATCAAGTTGACAAAAGCTGACCACCACAGGTGGGAAAGGGGGCTACCATTTCCTAGCCCTTACCCTACCAGCAAGTACAACTGTCACGACTGTTCTATAGGCTCAAAGACCTGGAGCAAGGTGAATGAATTGCCCAAGGATGCCCAGCTCCGGGAGCAGAAGGGGGCTGAGCTCTGGCTTGATGCTCACCAGCACACACCATCAGGCATTCACACTTGGTCAGCTGTCTAAGCATCATAGGAAATAATGTAAGAAGGGCCAAAGGTATGTGTGGCCTTTGCAGAGTCTCGCAGGCTTTCCCCAAGGTTGGAAGTGAAAGGCGAGGGCTGTGTGGCGAGAGTGCCCTTTGCAAGTCTATAAAACCAGTTCTTTTCTCTCCTAACTTACCAGGGAGGCTGCTTTGCTCCTGTCCTCGAAGGGAAGAGCTCTGCCATCTGCCCCCATGGTAACCTGGATTCCTTTATTCTTAGAACTTTATTGCACTCTACTGAGATCTATGATTTCAACCTCTGTACCATTGTCAGTTGGTCTGTGAGCCCAAGACTGAGTTTATTCCCAGAACTGAGCACGGTGCTTGGGACAACGTGCACACCCCTAAACCGACTGGGGTAACTCAGCCAGTGAAGCAGTGCAAACACAAAGGGAATCATTGGGCCAGACAGGACAAGTGTTCGGTTTTACAGCAGTGAGTGTCTCCTGGTGCCGAGCCAGGAACACACTATAGGGTGAAAATGGAGTCACGGAGACAGTTAGGAGGTGACCACAGGGGCTGGGCACGGAGCCCTGCAGCAGGAAGACCACACTGACCAGATTGCTGACATTCGAGTGACTCACCTTTAACTCCTGAGCGTCGTAGATAAAGAAGAGAGCAGAAGCAGAGCCTGAGAGAAAGAAACATCAGAGAGATATGTAGGGTAGACATGTCAGTGTAGAAGAACAGAAGGAAAGGTCTAGAGAACAGGGACTCTAAGACAAGAAGACGTGACTAACAAGACATGATTAACTCCAGCCAAGAGTAGAAGGGAGAGTCCCACAAGAGGGTACAGGGTCATCTGTGACCTTGAAGGAACTGTTGACCTGAGTGGACACAAAACCCGAGGCTTAGGCCAAGTCGGGGCTAGTTTATGAGAATCTGAGGCAGCATGGATAAGTCTAATTTTTTACAGGCTCCAATGCAAACAGAAGGGTAATCAATATCAAAGGCAGAGATGGAGGTACAGGGAGGGTTCCTCTGCTGTGACGTATGTGAACACCCTGAGGAGAAGCCGGTCATAATATGGAAGCTTCAAGAGGCCTCTGGAAGGTCTGGCCTGAACCAAGCATTTGAGGCTGCTCATTGCAGGACAAGGGGCAGCAGAGGCCTTCCCACTGGCCTGCTGGGAACAAAGTCAGGGAGAGTGGGTTCTTCTGGAAGGAAGTCAGGGTAGGAAGATCAAAGCGGAGGGGAGCGAGGTGGTGGGGCAGAGGGGTGCGGGCGTCAAGTAAATCCTCCTTTTTAAAATGTGTTTGTTGTTTGTTTTTGAGACAGGGTCTCCCTGTAGCTCCAACTGGCCTGGAACTCACTATGTAGACCAGGCTGGCTTCGAACTCACAGAGATCCGCCTGCCTCTGCCTCCCAGTGCTGGGACTACAGGTGTGTCCCATGCCCAGCAAACCACTCCTTATACAAAGAAGCGCCAAAGAGGAGGCGTCAGGGGACGCAGAACCCGGGTGTGGGAAGAGCTCCCCCGTGGGGCCCTGAATCCAGTGACTATGAGCGCCCCTGACCCCTTACCACATCCTAGTCAAGGCCACTGGGGAAACTCCCTGGGCGGTGGGCTGTACCTACGCATGAGAGGACCCAGCGCCTCTCAACAAGCTCAGAGAGAATGTCTAGACTCACTGAGTGGGCCAAGAGCAAGTCCAGTGGGCCCAGCCCACATCCAGAAAGGACTACCCGGATCTGCCCAAGCTCTCAGCCCTGAATCAGCGCTCATCCCAAACACACAGGTCTGCGGTTCTCAGCACACTGTAAGCCGTTGATCTGTGAAGCAGTTGCCTCCGCAGCCTCATGCTGGGAACCTTTCTCTCTCCAGCCCTTTCCTGTCTAACTCGGCCTGTCAGCAGCCAATCACTCGTCACTCTTCTAACGGGCATCGTCCCTCTTCCTCCCAGGCCCGCTCCATGGGTGTAATTGTCTGTGTGCAGCTCCCCTTTGTCTGTAAAACCATAGATCATGAAGGCAGAGATCGATCCCCAGTGAACCAGAACAGGCTTATGACTCCAGGAAGGCATGAAGATATGCATATTTTATTTTATCATCCTCTGAGTACGGGGCAGCCAAGCTTTCTGTCTTCCCGAACAGCCTCCCTGATTAAATAGGCAATCGCTAAATAATGCACAGTGTAGGTTACATTTGATGAAAGGCGAAGGCCACTTACAGGGGAAACCAAGTTCAAAATCCTCTCCTTATGACCCCTTTCTTGACGTGATGGATGTAGTCTGTGCCTCTTTTATAGAACACGAATTCAGTTAAAGCAATTCCCACACATTGCTGCCGGGATTACTTTCGAACATCTTCATCCTATAAACATATCATATTATAATATTAATGTGAAACCTGTTCGCTTTATTGCCTCAGCCCCTTCACAGCTCATTGATTAACCAGATGCCAGACTCTCATCCCCTGGACAGTGTGTGTGTGTCTTTTATTGTGGAGGGTGTATTACCAACCCACCCTAAGCTCTTGTGCAGGGTTTCCTATCAATTGTGTCCTTATGGTTTGTGCCATAAGGATAGCTTATTCTGCCATCAGTCCTCAATGGGCCATTCCTGTCCTTGACAATAATAACATTAATGGATGTGTCCCCATCTCAGGGTGCACTGTTATCTTAGCTAATTTAATTAGCCATCAGCACAGCACTGTGGCCAGGCTCCCTATTGTTCATCATGATGTTCTCACACCCCAAGAGAACGTGTTCTTGGATTAGTAAGAGTTGTTCTCCTCGGAGGAGAAGCAGGGAAGGTCACTAAGTGAAAGGTCAGGGGGACCAGGCCTGGCTGACCAGAGTGAAGTCAGCAGGGGAGACAGGACAGGACCAGCCAAAGGAAGAAGTTCCTTCTAGCCAAGAGTTCTGTTATCTAATAAGATGAACCTAGAGGAAAAGTGATTGGAATCACATCTCTGCCACCTGCCAGATTGTGTGTGTGTGTGTGTGTACGTGTATGTGTGTGCGTGTACGTGTGTGTGTGTGTGTATGTGTGTGTGTAAACCAGAGGTTCACGTTGGGTATTAGATTTTAGAGTGCAGGCTACAAGAACAAAAGACAAAGAGACCAAGTCTGATCTCAACAGAGAAGACTGCGTTTATTAGCACAGTGAGGGGCAGCAACCTTCCTGTGGGACAGAGGCTGTGCACAGAGTGAGGGGAGGCTTAGGGTTTTATGGGGGGGGCAAATGCTCTGTGGTCAGGGGTCCCATGCCATGCCAGTTTCCTTCATTGGGTGGCATCCTCAATCACTGTCCTCTCGGTTATTTGAGACAAGGTCTCTCATTGGCCTGGAATGTGCAGATTCATCTAGGCTGATTAACCAGGGAGCTACAGGGAAACCCTTGTCTCTGTCCTCCCAGCTCTGTAATTACAGGTGCATATCACCATACTCAGATGTTTTTTAACGTGGGTTCTGGGGGATCAAACATTAGGTCTTCATGCTTGTACAGCAAGCTTTGAACCAACTGAGCCATCTCCTCGGTCCTTTTGATCCTGAAAAATTCTAGTTCTTTGAGTTTTGATATTCTTGTTCAAAAAATACAAGTCAAAATAGACTTTTTGTGTGACTCTATAGGAATTGATAAAGTAATGTAAGTGGGTTGCTGGTGCCTGGACAGCACCCCAGCAATGCTCCCCCCACCCCTCCTGTCGCTCCGCTTGTGTTTATGCAGTGGAGGTTCCAGACGCACTGCGGGTGTGTGCTCCACACAAAGGTGTGCTTCTAAATGAAGGGTGTAAATTACTTCAGAGAAATAAGTCATATTTGAAATGTCGAAGATGGTGCCTAAAGTTCCGTGCTCTACTCGCCGATGGAAGCAGAATGACCCTTTGTCTATAACAAGTGTGAATAAAGCAGTAGATTGCCATGCAGCAGGATTTCTAGAGCTGAGTGACAGGCCTCCTCCCCCACGTGGGCCCTGAAATGCCTGTCGTAGCCATAGTTCCACATTCACGGTTCAACCAGCCATGCATCAAAAATATTGAGAAAAATTGTGTCTACATACGTGCAGAAGTCTCTCTAGTCGTTACCCCCTCCCCAAACAACATAACTATTCCTGAGAAATTGCATCATCTTAGGGCTACAAGCAATCCAGGGACGGGTTATTTTGTTAGGAGGGAGTGCAAAGGCTACATTCCACAGAAAGACCTGGACATCTGAAGATTTGGGCTCCATGGAGCAGAGGGGTCTTGGAATGGATTCTGCAGAGATCTCAAAGAATCATGGTACTAATGTCAGTGACATACATGTCAGGGAGAGCCTACTACGTGACCCACACTGTTCTACTGTGTGACCCACACTGTTCTACTGTGTGACCCACACTGTTCTATGTGATCCACACTGTTCTACTGTATGACCCACACTGTTCTACTACGTGACCCACACTGTTCTACTACGTGACCCACACTGTTCTACTGCGTGACCCACACTGTTCTACTGCGTGACCCACACTGTTCTACTGCGTGACCCACACTGTTCTACTACGTGACCCACACTGTTCTACTATGTGACCCACACTGGTGCTTACACGTGTTCCTCACATTCTGTTTTAAATAAAAACAATTTTATCCCCATTTACAGATGTGGAAACTGAGACACAGGACATACTGAATGCCCAAGGTTTTACCACCAAGCTTAAATGCAGGCATTCCGCCTATGAGAGAAAAGCCTGAAGAGCTGCCTTGCCCTAATTCAAGAAGTCTGAAGAATCTAGACTGCACTGTACCTCCTCTCCCCCTCCTCCCCCTCCCCCTCTTCTTGTTTCATCTTCTTTTTTGGCATGTGTATGTGCATATGGTGTGTATGCATGTGTCTATACATGTTCACGTGTGTGGGTACGTGTGTATGTTCACATGAATGTAGAGGCCCAATGTTGACATCAGGTTGGTCACTCTCCACCTTATTTGCTGAGGCAGGCTCCATCGATTGAACACAGAGCTCACTACTACTGGCTAGTTAGCTATCCAGATTGCTCCAGGATCCCCTCTCTCTGCTTTCTGATGTCTAATTACAAACGGGCCCCATGTCCACCCACTATTTACATGGGTGCATGGATCAAACCTGTCCCCATGCTTTCACGTCATCCACTAAGCCATCTCCCCAGAAGCCATCTTTTTCTTTTGTGAGACACAGTTTCCTATATCTTGGGCTAGCCTCAAACACATTATAAGTCAAAGGTAACATTCAACTTTTGATCCTCCTTCCTCTACCCCCTGAGTGCTGGAGTCACACGTGTGCATCACCATGCCCAGTTTTAAGCAGTCCTGAGGATCAAACCCAGAGCTTTGTGCCTATGCACAAGCATTCTACCAACTGAGCCACAACTCCAGCCAGTGCCCGCTACATTCTCCTTGTTATTTGTTTGTTTGTCTGTTTGTATATGACAGGGTCTTGTTATGTAGCCCAGGCTGGCCTCAGACTCATAATCCTCCTGCCTGAACCCTTTGAGTGCTAGGGTTACCAAACCCCTGCTGCAATCTCCGTTCGATGTTCTCACGCCTAGCTGCAGAGAACACATCCCCACTGTGCACACTTCAGTACAGGGTGGAGGACACCACAGAACAAGGAATCCTTTAGGCTTGGATGCATCTGAATGGCAGGAGTCAACTTCCTTTCCTCAGAGAGGCCTGTGTTCCACTTCACAGGACACAGCCCAGGGAATGACGAGGCCCAGTGGTTTACAAAGGTTCATCAGGTTGCATGGCATTCTAAGTGCTTAGAGAAGCCTATCTGCCTTCCTGACCAAATCCTGTGCTCAGAGTCCAGTTCTCAGCCAACCTTCTGCCTCTTGGTTCATGAGGAAACTTAGGAACCCACCCAACCTAGAATGAAAAGAAGGACTCCTGGGGGCTGAGGACATGGCCACGATGTCCCCCGATGAGGGCACAGAGGGAGAACCTCTCTCAGGCCTGGCTGTCTTGTAGCTGTACCTGGATGAGCTCCCGTGGAAAGGCCAGGGGCCGTGGTGGGATGCAGATGGATGAGCTCCCGTGGAAAGGCCAGGGGCAGTGGTAGGATGCAGATGAAAACTGGAAAGAGCGTAACTCAAGCCTGCATCATCCCCCAGCCTTGAAGAGCACATTCTGCCACATTCTCTTTAGATGATTCCAGAAATAACATTTATGCTGGTAGCTTTAGTGTCAACTTGACACACCTGGGTTGAGGGAGCCTCAATTGGGGAATTTCCTCTATTGGACTGGCCTGTGGCCATGTCTGTGGGGCATCTTCTTGATGAGTGATGTGGGAGGGCCCAGCCCACTGTGGGTGGTGCCACCCCTGGGCAGGTGGGCCTGTGTTGCATAAGAAAGCAGGCTGAGCAGGGGCCAGGGGAGCAAGCCAGTAAGCAGGGTTCCTCCATGGCCTGTGCTCCAGCTCCTGCCTCCAGGTTCCCGCCCTGAGCTCCTACCTTGGGCTCCCGGATGAACTGTGACCCGGGATATGTAAGCTAAATAAACCCTTTCCTCCCCGAGTTGGCAGTGGTCAGAGTGTTTTGTCACAGCGATGAAGAACAAACTAGGACAACTTTTGATTCCCTGTAGAGAACCTGTTCTTTTTATTTTACTGAATGAAGAGATTTGGTCAAGAAGGAGTCATATGTAAAACCCTGAAGGCTCTAAGAGTCTTAATCATGCCGCCTCCCACGTGGTCAGCTCCCTCTTCCCTTAAAGAGGCCCAGCACCCTCCTTAGCGTCAACCTCACTGTCAGGCATCATCCGCAAGGATGGTGACTGTGCTTTTCACAGCAGTGCTGGTTTTCATTGGCATCCTTCTCAGCTTGGACATCTGGCTGCTTAGAGCTTCTCCGAGCAAACCCAGGCTGAGGAATGTCCTTCACCGGCAAAGAAAACAAGCTCTCTCTTGAGTGCGTGGCAAAGCAGCCTGGCAGCAGCAGGGACAAGACAGTCCTCTGCCTTGAAAGAAATGGAGATGCAAAGATAGAGCAGGTACAGCAGCACAGGAAGCAGGGGCAGGGAAACATGAGGAACGGAAGGGCGTGCGGCCAGCGCGTCCACGCTCAGTGGCCTAGTACTCAGTGAGCTACACCCAGAAAGCTGTTTAAAAACGATAAATGCCCAGACCCCATGCAGGCATCCTGGACCCCTGTATAACGGAAATATATTCTCTGGGGACAGAGCGGTAAGTTTAGTGCAAAACCCTGGTCCAAGTCAGGGTCTCAAGTGGTGCACTGGAGGCCCTTCAGTCCTTCCCCACCCCGGCTTTCTCGGTGGTCACTAGATAGACACAGGGCTTTCCTGGAATAAGAAAAAGAGGATTGTTTATAGCATGCCCGCCTCATGCTGCTGTCAGAGGCTACCACCTTCTTCTGACCTTTCGGCCCTCCTCTCTTCCATCATCTGTTCACAACCCCTGCAAGAGCAGGTATTGCCTATACATTCACAGAGAAGCAGATGAGCACACACGCATGCACATATGTGCACATGTACACACGCATGCACAGAGACAATCACACATGCACGTCCATAATGTAAGCATGCACATGACCACACATCCACTCACACCTGCACGCACATAGACATAGATGTGCGTTTGCACCCGTGCTCATGCATGCATACACATGGGTGCACATTCGCACACTGGGTCTGTTCTTTGACTTGCTCAGGCTGCCCTGTGGGGTGCTTCGCGCTGGTCACTTTCCCAAGCTGGATCCAGGCTGAGGGTCCATCTTCATGCTTCTCAGCAGCACTGATCCAGCCTGCCCTGAAATCTCTCAGGACCCTGCCCTCAGCTAATCAATACAGTTGCCAGTGTCTGATGTCAGCTGGTGACAACAGCCCCAGATAATCTTAGTGGCAACTCTACCTAAGGATGTGCCCTGCACAGCACCATTACTGAGATGGGCATTTTCAGTACTTCTGGCGGAACTTAGCTGCTGTGCAACACTGTCCACACTCAGCCACTCGATGGGGGCCAGACCACCACTGACCAAAGGTGGGCAGTCCTCATACTAATCCATCCAGTGTGTTTCCCTGCCACACAGGTCTCCAATCTGTCTTAAGGGAAGAGTAGCAGTCTGTGGGCTCGTCTTGAAGCAATCCTTGAGGAACGGGCTGGTGATGTGGGGATAATCCAGAGGCAAACGTCCAGCACTGCCATATAAGACCGGCAGCTCAGTAGAACATCACCAGCAGCACGTCTAGCTTCACAGAAGGGTGGTGAGAAAGGTCACATTGGTGAGAGGTCGGGAGCTGAGGAGGGGAAACAACCAACAAAGGGAAGAGCCGTGGCCACCTTGTGACCCCTCCCGCTCTGCTGGCCCCGACCAGCCGTTTTCCTGCCCTGCCAGAAGGAGTGGAAATTGAACTATGATCTGGAGAGCCATCCGTTCTGCCCATTGGTCAAACACTGGAAGCTGGTGAGACCTAATTGTCTTTGAAACATCTGGAGACCGAAGACTTTTTTGCAGGTCAGGCCATGTAGCTCAAGAGCAGACGAGGGTACCTGCGATGAAAATTAAACTAGTAGGTTCACAGACTTGACCTGAAATTAGCTTTAGGGGTCTCCTTATGTTGGTTTCTTAATGAGGGGAAGCATGATAGTGTCTTGGACCATGATAATTACTTTTTTTCTTAAAAAAATAATGAAACTCCAGTAAGCAACACAGGTTTATTATTTAATTTATCCCCAGCTCGTGGGGGAAGAAGCAAGAGAGAGAAAAAGAGACCGCCCCTGGCCCAGCCCCCATTTTTAATATTCGAAGCTATTAGATTTCAATAACCCACACTCCAGCAATGTGTGCCTCATTTCCCTGGACGGACCAAATAGGCAATAACAGGCTCTCGGTTAGAACACTAATGTTGTAATTTAGAACTTCTGTCAAGATGAAAGATCTTTGCTGGGATCCTCAGAGGGCCCACAGCAACACTTCAAGCCAGGCCTGGATAATGAAGTTTTCATTATTAAATAAAGATATTTTAGGAATGTCATAAACCATAAATCCACTCTCTTCTATCACTCGGGCACCTCACTGTGTTTATTTCTGACAAAGGCCCACCCTCTTTCAGTTGCCCCTCAACCCCAAATCGCACTGTGATGCACGTAGGTTGCCATGGTGATGGGGGAGCCTCCTCTTCCATATTGAGCCCCACAGGCTGTAAGAGAGGAAGGTGAGTGTGGCAATGAGTGCCTGCCCCCCTCCGCTCTCTCTCCTCCCCCTTGTCCTGCCAACCAGCTGGGAAACCGGCTCTAGGCAGCTTTATCCACTTCATGGAAACACTAACGTGCATCAACAGGTTTGGCTGTTCTTAAAAATTATGGCACAATCTATTTTTAATGTAAATTTAATGCCGGTTAGAAGAATTAGATTGAGTCCCACGGACATGACTCATCTGTTTATCCATTTTCTGAATGTTGGGGTGTGGTTTTCACAACCCCACCTGCCTTATCCTGGCTATAGCGGAAATCTCCAGAAGCCAGCTATATTAGACCTGTGTGACTGAGGCCCAGGAAATGTCCTCCCATAGACCAAGTCCCACCCTAGAAAGCAGAGGTCAGTAGTTGACACTCCTGTCTCCCCAAATACTTGATGACACAAGGATGTCGGATACATCTCAGGGGCCCCCACCAAGAGGAGAATCAGGCCATCTAAAATTGGTAACTCATTTCCCTGTGTCCAGCTCAGTGTTGACCACACATGACAAGTCAGCTTTCTTAAAGGTTCAGGGGAAGCTTGGTCCAGCACAGCAGAATACAGGAATGCTCACTGGCACATGACCAAAAGCCTCTTCATTGAGGGTTTATTTATATTGCTATTACATGAAGCTGTGCTCTTAGAAGGGAACTATTAAAATATTCACAATGGATTAATTTGTAACCTATATTTTTGTTTATATTCATGACCCAAACAAAAGCAAAAAGAACTATTAGGTTAATCAAGAAGAATTTGCAAATATACCTAAGAACAACAGTGCTGAGCCTGTGGCTTCTACACCACGTGGTTTTGCCTCCGTAGTAAGGCTTGGAGTCCCGCAGACTCAGCTCTGGGACCCTCGTCTCTGCTGCTGAATGGCTTCCAGAACAGCTGATACCAGGAAAAAATCCCACTAAGTCTGTCTCACCTCCAGTTTGGGGTATTTACTGGGATCAGATACAACAGACCACAGAACACTATCAGCACTCAAATGAGTTGAAAATAAATTTTCCCTCCCAGCACTAAACAAATGAGAAACTGTGTATGTGATAACACTCACACCCATCTGTAATAGGCTGCTAAGATTCACTAATTAAGAAAAAAGTCTCATTTGAAGGTAGTTAATGGTTTCTGCTTTTCTACAAAGCACCAGCCAGACCACATCTCCTGAACTTCGAGGTCTGAGCTGATTACCACTCAATTAGTTTTGATTCAATTCACTGAAGAAAAATGTCCATTTCATTAGTGTGGAGAAATAACCATTGGACACAAAATATATTTCCCAGTATTGCTATGGCAACCTGGATCACACAGCAGAGCTCAGAATGCTAATGTCTTCCCCAGGACCATGTTTTTAAGTCAGCCTGAGGTCATGAAGTCTCCCTGGATGGGGATGGCTGATGCCACATCTGCTTGGAATGGCAGGCCAACGAGTCCAAGAGATGACCAGGAAGATTCCCTTCCTGCCACTCAGTCCCTACCACTCCCCTGTGGGAGGGGCTCGTCAACAGAAGGCATGGTTGGCTGCTCTGCGAGTCCCCAGGACCCCTTTCCATGTGATAGGCCACCTTCAAAGTGGAAGGCATCACCCATCTTCCAGGTGTGCATCTCTGGTGCTCCTTGTTTGAGGCTGCCTGTGGCTGTCCAGGCGATGGGCTGACACCCTCCTGACTCAGTTCTAGCCACCCCAGGACACCCTCCTTGACACAACTGTGGAACATGCTGTAGGTATGATCCTATAATCATGACTTTCAGCCTGGAGCCCTGGGCCCATGGCTTGACTCTCCCCGTCACCCTAGGGCACAGGCAAACAGTGGGAAAGCAGATTCTAGATTCCTGAGGCCAAGCGATCGATCTGCTTGTATGGGATTTTTATCCTTAAGTGGCCTTGCACGACGGCAGTCTCTGGGAGTGATAGATGCAGCCATTGTTTAGACATTAATCAGAGCAGAGAAACAAATTAGACCATAACAAAAATTGCATTTAGGAGACTAAAGTTTGCAGGTTAAATGGATAATTGCCCACATTTCCCTTCAAACTATGTCAGCACAATTCTAGATTATCAATTAGTACTTAATTGCTATGTACTATGTTCAATGCTCTGTGCCTTGGGATGCAAAGGTTAACAGCACAAGCTACGAGCTCGTATAGACAAGCTGCCTCTCCCTGAGAATTGACCCTGTGCCTAGCAGTGTGCTGAGCGCTCTTCTTGTTTATTTAATTCTCACTTTAGCACCCTGAGGACACTGTCTGCTCCGTCTTAAAACCAGGTGCCCAGCTAGCCCAAAATTAGCCAAGATACAGCAAGTCGCCAGCAGAGCAGGCTTCAAAGCAGGTGGCCACTACTAACCACCACACATGCGATGACCAGAACAGCCAAGTGGTAAGTGCTCAGTGCAGTGCCCACAGAGTGCTGCAAAAGCACATGCTGTGCCCACCCGCCAGCAGTGGTGCCCTATTGCCCCAGGTAAGTCAACTTCTCTCTTGAAGTTTATCTTCAAAGAAATGGGCAAAGCCAGAGCACCCCACCTCCTCCACATCACCTTTGTATCAGAACACACTTCTGCCACCACAGAGATGATGTGACGACTATGGGGTATGGGATGAGGTATGGAAACCTGCCCCAAGGCAGGGACCAGGCTTTGTTCCCACATGGGGACAAACTCGCAGTCAGTCACCTCCACAGCCCCTGAGCCCTGCCCTGCTGCAGGAACCTCCATCTGGAACCCTTGAATCTGAACCCCTCTACAAAACACCATCATGTCAGCATCAAAAATATTCATTAAGCATCTGCTTGCATATTGTCTGAGTCACCCAGTTTATTTTTGCTCCCTGGGCACGTCTGTAATTTTCATTCTGCAGTTCCCTGATGTGATTTGATGTCACCTGTATACAGAGGTCGAGTGCTCAAGGCTTCCAGAATGCCCTGAGTTCATAGACAGCCCCTACCTTTCTCTTTGCTTGATGGTAGCAATGTTAGTGGGTCTAGGTGACACCAGGGACCTAAATTCAGGGACTAATCCCACGGCTGCTTCTTCTAATCATGATGTGGAGCAGAGCAAAGCTACATGAGTCAAAAAGCAAAAGTAACACACACAGCAGGCACACCGACCACTCCAGAGCCTGGCCTGGATGTCACAGCAACATTTGTAAAGATGTGTTCTAAGAACACTCAGTTTCTTCTGATATCAAATGATGTTCAAGGTACCAGATTCAAAACATGCCACCCCAAAATACCAGCCTTCGTATTTGAGAAAACATTAGACACAGGCAGACTC
Organism: Nannospalax galili; assembly: GCF_000622305.1. Taxonomy (NCBI): domain Eukaryota; kingdom Metazoa; phylum Chordata; class Mammalia; order Rodentia; family Spalacidae; genus Nannospalax; species Nannospalax galili. The sequence continues at coordinate 1,809,017 of NW_008360311.1, forward strand.
TCCCGCTCCCTTGCTGGTCTCCTCTGAATTGGGTCAAACAATAATTCTCTTACCTTTAAGGTAAGATGAGATCCCCATTCCAGAAGGGCCCTCCTTGTACCAAGGCGGGAGGAGAGCAGGGACAGACGGGAGGTTAAGTGTCCCTGTTTTCTTTGTGCTTGCACTTTTGAAGACTCTCGTGTCCCTTGAAACCTATATTCAATACATAACATGCTTTTTGCTAGTTAATCTATTGTCATAGGGATCTCATCCATGGCCCTAGAGATGGTTGAGGAAAAATTATTTCTCCCCTACAGGAGGAAAAAGTGGGGGAAGGGATCCTCTGGTCAATTATATTGGGGAAATGTTGGGTAAACAAAGCTAATCAAGACTCTTTCCTGCAGGGATTGGAAGAGTTCTTAATATGCTAATGTACTGGACTCTCCAAGTGAGGAAAATAGGCTGGAGAAGAGATATCCACAGAACCATGTCTGTCCCAGAGCATCCAGGGCCTGAGGCTCCACAAGCTCTGGAAAACACAAAAGGCAGGATCACTCCAGGAGTCTGACTAGCTCATGAGCATCTTGGGTAATAGAGAAATGACAGAACTCTGGAATTCTGCATCAAGATCCCTAAGCTTTGTGGGAGAAATGTTAAAGAAGGTGATAAACAGATAATTGAGTTCCAGGAAACGGGAAGTGTGTCTGTGTATATGAAGATTATCTGGATAAGGCTGAAGAGCAACAGAGAGCGGAATGTGGAAGGCTGTGTGCAAAGCCTTACAAAAGCAGCATAGGAAATAAGTTGGCAAACAGGAGAGCCGGAAACTCCTGGTCAAGGAGACCAACACTGGCTGCTTCTCTGGTGCAGGTACAGTGGGCGCAGAGGCACCACAGTTGTCTGAAGGTGATCTGTGGCTCCTTACAATGCTGAAACACACCCCAGGTTGATATTTAAGATGCCAGTGAGACATGTGACACACGGAGTTGTATGCAGAACCACATGTAACAGAACCGGCATGGACCAGCTATGCAGGTGAGCCAAGGGTATGTGACATAAGAGCCCCAACCCTTGTGCAGAGGGGCTGTTTGAGTGACAAGCTCTCTCTGAGGTCCAGCCAGCTTCTGTTCTTAAGTGTATTTTTTTTAATGTGTATACATGTATTGCCTGCATGTAGGTAAGTGCACCTGTGTCACGCAATGTCTGCGGAGGTCAGAAGAGGCTGTCAGATCCCCTGGGACTGGAGTTATGGACAGTTGTTAGCTGCCATGTGGGTGCTGGGATTTGAACCCGGGTCTTCTGCAAGAACAGTGTTCTTAACGGCTGAGCCATCTCTCCACTTAAGTGTACACTCTTAAGTGTATTCTTAATATTTTGCTTTACATGCTATTATCTGTCCAGTTCCTTTCTCACAGCCACAAGAACCTGAAACTCCCAGAGGGTGTCTATGGAACCAAATCCAGGAATGGCTCAGTTGGGTGGAAACTGGTCATCCTGGGGAGGAATGGCCTGAAGTGACTTGGACCTATCTCAATGGTGGTGGTTAATGTCTAAAGAAATGTGCCTGCATAGAATGGGATGTTGAGATACAAATGCCTGAAAATCCTGAGTGAACAGAATTAAATAGTAGACACGTTAGCAAGAAGACGGGGCCAAATCTCTAGACTCTCGGTTCACACCATGTACTTTCGTGATCCCACATTCTTTCAGTTACTGAAAAAATAACTCAGTGCTCAACTAAGTTTGACCAGGATGCCTCTGTACTTAGATTTTTAGGTGAGAAACTGCAACCTAACTTTGTATTTAAACTAACAGAAAGCCCGAGAGTACGCTTTTGTGACTGCAAGATGAGTAAGGCAAGCTCAGAGCTGTAACCACCAGCTCCTCTGACCCTCACTTCCACTTCCTGTCTATAAACAATCATCAACCACTTTGTGTGCCCGAGTTCTCTGAACTGTCCTTTATGGGCTGCCCAACTTGTGTGGCCCATTTTTTGCTCAAATGAAGTCCATTAAACTCACTTTGTCTAAAGTTCTTCTTGTAGCTTTAGTAAGGAAATAACAGAGTCAAAATATGTTCTTGCATGCCTGGAAGCCCCTCCTCTCCCCAGTTTATTGGTAATTGGTTAAATCTATGTTAGAAATTCATGATGAATATGGCTTTCTTCCAAATATTGAATTAATTCTTGACAGCCCATTGGCATCTAGTGAGGTTATTGAGAAACCGAGATATAATCTATTTCCATTATATGTCTATTTTTTAATTTTTAATTGAATATTTGCAATTTTCATATAAAATAATGGGTTTTAGATCCCCTCCCTTATCCACACCACCACTTACTGCCCCCCTCTATTTAATGTAGTCTCTCTCTATATAGATAGATAGATGATAGATAGATAGATAGATAGATAGATAGATAGATATAGAGGCTAACTTGTGTCCTCAAATGTCCTTCAGTGTGGGTACATCCCCTGGAGACTAGTTGTTGATCAGTATTCTTGAAATAGACTGACTCTCTCCCTCCTAACAGCTATTGTTTGCCAACAGCTCCTTAGGTAGGGTTGGGGTTTCTTACCCACTTCCCCATGTCTACGGTGGGATTTTGTCTGATTTGAGCTTGCATGGGACTTGTGCATGCTGTCACCACTGATGTAACTTCATATTAAGTAATCGACCAGCTATCTGGAAGACCCTGTTCCTTGTCGTTGGCCACCTCCTCTGGCTCTTACACTCTTTCTGCCTCCTCTTCCGCAATGATCTCTGAGCCTTGGGAGGCAGAGTTTGGAATAGGTGTCTTATTCAGGGATGAGCACTCCATGGTCTCTTGTTCTCTGAACACTGGACAATTGTGGGTTTCTGTGTTAATCACCATGTGCTGCATAAGGAAACTTCTTTGGTGAGAGTTAAGAGATGAATTCATCCTAAGTACAGAGATTGCACTGAAGATGTATCACTTAGGGTTAAGCATCTCATAGACACTTATTCTCTGTATTTGACCAGTTCTCTAATAGTCTCCATCTGTTGTAAAAATAAGCTTCTTTAATGAAGTGTGAAAGGTACACTTGTCTGTATATGTGAAGGTGCATATTTAGAATAAAGTAAGAAATTACGTTGGTCTAGGGATGCAGCAAAAGTAGGCTTTTCTTTAGTCTATGACCTCTCCAGCCATGTGTATTTGGCTATGTTTATAGCACCACACATGAGTTCTCTCCCACTAAGCGGGTTTTAAGTCCAATTAGACAGTTGTTGATTACCCCCAAGATTAAAGTACCACGACTGCATCAATATCATAGTTTGCTGGGCCAGTCATTGTTTATTAGGCTTTACAGCTGCATAGGACCATTGATTGGTTTCCTCCCTCTGATACCATGAGAGCTACTCTTCAGGGAGAAGGCTCCCAGGTCAGTTCCAGCTGGATTGTTCTGGGTCCTGGGTCTGAAGTGTGGCCTATTCTTATCTTCAAGTTCTGAGAGGCAATCAATGGCTGTGTCTTGCTTCATTTTTTTTTTTATATTTAAGTTTTTGACTTCTTTGAATAATCTAGATACTAACCCTCTGTCAGAGATACAGCTGGTAAAGTATTTGTAGGTTTCCTCCTCACTCGAATGATGGTGTCCTTCAAGGTACAGGAGCTTTTCAGTTTTATGTGGTCCCATTTGTCAACTGTCACATTCAATGCTTGCTCTATAGGAGTTGTGTTGAGAAAGTCCTTTCCTGTGTCTTAACATTCCAACGTTATTTCCTACTTTTTTCTCTGTCTGATTCAGGGTATCAGGTCTTATGTTGAGGTCCTTGATCCATTTGGAGTTGTGTGCATGGTCAGTGACAGGCATCTAGTTTCCTTCTTCTACGTGTTACTGTCCAGTTTGACCAGCACCATTTGTTGAACATGCTGTCTTTTCTTCAATGTGTATTTGTGTCTCCTTTGTCAAAAATCAGGTGTCAGTAAATGCAGGAATTTAAATCTGGGACCTCAATTCTATTCCATTGATCAATATGTCTGTTTTTATGCCAGCACCATGCTGTTTTTATTACTACAGCACTGTAGTATAATTTGAGATCAGGGATGGTAATGCCTCTAGCAGTTCTTTCATTGTTCAGGATTATTTGGACTATCCTGGGATTTTTAATGCTTCCATGTGAAACTTGAAATTATTTTTTCAATTTACGTGAAGAATTATATTGGAATTTCAATGGGTATTGCATGGAATTTTCAGACTGCTCTTGTTAGGATAGGTGTTTTCACAACATTAATCCTACTGATCCATGAGCATGGGAGGCCCTTCCGTCTTTTGGCATTGTCTCCAATTTCTTTCTTCAACGTCTTAAAGTTTTATTGTTCAAGTCCTTCACTCCCTTTGTTAGATTTATTCAAAGATAGCTTATGGCTTTTGAGGCTATCGTGAATGGGATTGTCTCCCAGATTCTTTCTCAGTGTGTTTGTTGTTGGGGTATAGGGAGGCTTCTGTGAAATCGGATGCCCCTGTGTAAGGTGCCTATGTGTTTAGGAGTGTAATATCTTCTTAGTGGACTTTTCCTTTAATGAGTATGAAGTAACCTTTCACGCCTCTTCTGACAAGTTTTAGTATGAAATCTATTCTGTTGATATTAGAACAACTACACCTACTTGTTTCTCAGTTCCATTTGCTGGGAATATTGTTTTCCATCCTTTTGCCCTAAGGTGGTATTGATCACTGTTGGTGAGATGCTTCTTGGAGGCAGCAAATTGGTGGCTCCTGCTGTCTAAGTCAATCAGTCTGTGACTTTTTACTGGGGAGCTTAGAATATTAATGTTGAGGGTTATTACTGACCAGTGTTTATTCCAGTTACATTGGTGGTGTAGTGCTGTTTTCTTAGACCTCTTTTGTTTGACTATTCCGGGATAATTGATCTATTCTTGTGCCCTCTTGAAAATGTTCAGTCTTCTCTTTCTGACCAAAATATTCCATTGTGCATTCTCTGTAGAGCTCGTTTTATGGACATAAATTCCTTACTTCTGTTTTTATCATGGAAAGTTTTTCTTTCTCCTTCAATTACAACTGATACTTTTGCTGGGTATAGTAGTCTCAGCTGGAATCTGTGTTCTTTTATATGCCTCCTATTTTCTGCACCTTTGACCTGGGCTGCTTCTCCCTCTTCTATGCCTATGATTCATAGGTTTGAGTTTTTATTTATTTACTTTTATTTTATGTGTATGAGTATTATGCCTGAATGTGTATAAGTGCACCTGTGTCATGCAGTACCTGTGGGGGACAGAAGAGGGTGTCAGATCCCCTGGAACTGGAATTTCAGATAGTTGTTAGCCACCATGTGGGCACTGGGAATTGAACCTGGGTCTTCTATAGGAACAGCCAGTGCTCTTAGCTTCTGAGTCATCTTTCCAGTCCCATGTTTTCCCAGTGTCCCAGGGATCTTGCATATTCTGTTCTGGGGTTGATTCAGAGTTGACGTCTTTGACATCTTCAAGTTCTGACGTTCTGGGTTCTGTTTCCTCCACTGCATCTCTGCTTCTTTCCTCTAAGCTCTTTGTTTGCGTGCCTTGGTTTTTTATTTCAAGTTTTATTTCGGATTGCCATTCCCTTAGATACTCATCTCTTTATTGAATTCTAATTTCATGTTTTGAATTGTTTTAGTAATTTCATTCAACTGTGTGTTCACAGTCTTTATTCAGGTTTTTATTCCTATCCTCTTTGAGGTCCTTGAACATATTTATAATTGCTATTTTACATTCATTGTCCTGCGCGTTCACTAGAATGTCATTCGTGGTGAACATTATGATGTAGTTTGTAATTTCTGTCTTAGACATATCGTTTGTTCATGTTGTTTATATTTTTTCAGTGGGATCTAGGCATTTGAAATTCTGTGGTGGTGTTTCATGGAATGAGGAAGTGATTTCATCTCTGTTGAATGTTTGTTAGCCTCTTTGCTATTTCCCCAAATTGTCAGGTTATGTCCCAGCTGAGTGGTGCTTGGTGCCCAGTTCTGGGACTGCTTTATGCTGATGTGAAAATGAGATGAAATTAGAGATAGGTGCATCTTTTGAGTTGAGATTCCAGGATTGACTCCACAGGGCCCTGGATCAGCAGGGTAGGGGTAGGAGCTGCTAGGTGAGCAGGTCACACTGGGAGCTGGCAAGGGGTGCACAGAGCTGAGATGGTGGAGTGCAGGGACATCTCAGGAATGGGAACTCAAGACCGGAAGTCTGTGGTGGGGAAAGATCCTGGAGACTCAAGCTGACCTGAGAGATGAGAGGGCAGAGGGGTCCTGCCCTGCCAAACCGGGGGCTGGGGCATAAGTCTGTTTTGTCACACAGTCACGTTTTGATCTTTTTACCCTCAGTCTTCTGAAATTTTATGTGACTATGTTTGGCCTTCTATTGTTTTATGCTGTTCAAGCCTCTTTAATTTTTCATCTGTAAATTTGATCTTTAAAGCTATATGCCTTTAATCCCAGCACTTGGGGGGGTATCTCTGTGACATGGAGGCCAACCTTGTCTGCATAGTGAGTTCCAGGCCAGCTAGAGCTACAGGGAGACCCTTTCTCAAATAAAACAATAATAAAGCCAGGCTTGGTGGCACATAACTTTAATCCCAGTTCTTGGCAGGTGAATCTCTGTGATACTGAGGTCAGCCTGGTCTACATAGTGAGTTCCAGTTCAGCAGGGGTTACGGGGAGACCCTGTCTCAAAAAAAAACAAAATAAAACAAAACCAAATAATAATAACAATAAAATGAAAAATTGACCTTTAGTTCTGGGAAGTTTCTTCTAATATGTCCTTTGGTGATTCTCCTCAGTTTTCTATGCTATTTCATTTTGAAATGCTTTATGTGTAGAACTTCTGGGCTGGTTCTTTATGTCATCTGAACTTTTCCACATTTTCCCTGTCTCCTAAACTGTTCCAGATCTTAAACCTATCTTTCACCCTTCTATGCAATTTAAAATCAAATTTTGCCAGTTGTGTTAGTTTGTCCAACACTGTGTGCAGCTATCATAAACATCCAAATCCCCGTGGCTTACCACAACCAGCATTTACCACATACTAGTGTGTGTCTAAGCACAGGTGTTCTGTTCAGCTGGCAGCTCCTTCCTGCAGAAAGACTCAGGATTAGACCTGCCTTCCTTTGGGCGCTGCCATTATCCAAGGCCTCACAGTTCCCTTGATCTGACCAGAGGAAGGAGGAAAGGGTAGCAACCTGCTTCTCAACACCCTTGAATTACTTTTCTCACTGCTGTGACAAAATACCTGACACAAAGCAACTTGAGGGTTTATTCTGACTTGCAGTTCAAGGGTATACAGCCCATCATGGCAGAGAAGCCATAGCAGGAAGGCACGGCAGTGAGAGTTAGAGATCCTGATTGCCTTTATAATCAAGAAGCAGAGAGAGAACAGGAAATGGAGACTGGTGCTAAAACCACAAGACCTGCCCCCAGTGATCCACTTCCTCCAGCAAAGTCCCACCTTCTAAAGATTCCACAACCTTCCCACACAGCATTCCAGGCTGGGAACTGTGGTCACTGCCAGCGGTGGCTGCTCCTTCATTTTCACGGGCACTGCTCCTTCGTTCTCATGGGTGTCGAGGCTGCTCCTCCACTCGTCCTGGGCTGAGGCCGCTCTTCTGCCTGGCCTGTCCTGCCTCCTGTCATCACTGCTTCTGCCTGGTCCCAGACCCCACGGCTGGTGAGGAGACTGTGTCAGCGGAGCCACATTCAGACACAGGAGGACGTTCAGTGACACAGGTCTACTTTATTGCAGGAAGGCACAAGCTTATGTAGGGGTAGTAGTCCAGTCACAGCACAGCAAGTAGGATACCTTATTAGCATAACAGACTTAACGTCCTATCACAGTACAGCAAGTAGGATACCTTATTAGCATAACAGACTTAGCATCCTATTAGCATAACAGATTTAACATCCTATCACAGAATAGTGGGTAGGATGCCTCACTAGCATAATGGATTTCAGATTACAAAGCCTGGATTCCTGGAAACCACTCATGACTCTGACTGTTGCAATATCTAAGTGTTGCAATTTTGGATTCCAAGGGTGGTGATTAGGGAGTGGCGACCTCTAGGCATCAGTCTCATGATGTGCCAATGGGAGAAAATGTCACAAGGCGTTCCTTGTGCCTCCAGAAGTTGGGGCGTTGCCTCAGGCCAATAAGACTTTCACCCTAGGCTCAAGCCTGTCTCCCACTGGGAACCAAGTGTGCAAACACCTGAGTGTGTGCAGGACATTGCATAGTCAAATCACAAGCAACCACACCTCCTCTGTTTGTGCTCCACAGCTGGGAATAGTCAGCTGGTCCCACCTAGGAGCAGGGCAAAGGGGAGCCCTAAGTACACTTCCTGAGAGAGCTCCATGTAACCGTGTCTCGGAAGTAGGAGCAGTTTGGGCTCATTTGATGGCAGAGGTCTGCTGCAGCTTTTTATTTCCGCGAGCTCGGTCGTATCTCCTCGTGTAACTTGATGGAAGATGTTCTTTCTGTTTTGTTCATGAGTCACTCTTGGATTCGTCATTATCTTGGTGTTTCTTCTTCTCCTCTCTCCGGTTGTTTGAGCTCTGCATCCCGGGACCCTCCTCTGTGCTGCCGCGCCCTCGTGTTCTAGGCCTCTGTGACTGGCCGTAAGGAACGATGAAGCAGACCGATCGTTGTGAGTAGATGAGTGGACTTCATCTCCCGAGTGTTTGCAGATGCAGTTTTCCTCACGGGCTTCTTACTTGGTGGGAAGGCTGATGTCTTTGGACATGGGTGGATGTATCAATCACTCTAGGCTGCATGGGGTCAGAATGCAGACATTCAGCTTTAGACCGCATGCTCCACGGGTGCCAGAATAAGAAAGACTGTCTTCTGGACCACCACTCCAGCTGAGGAGCCCCAGAGAGCTCACTAGAGAAGAATGTCTTGGTGTTTCTAGGTCTGTCTGCCACTCTGGGAACAGAAGAGGAAAACCCAACCAACTATCAAAGCTCTGAACAGCTGATCTTGGGCTAATCTACTTTCTTGCAATTAATCTTTTCCCTCCTGACTTCCTTGCCCACACAAAGCTGCAAGCATATCCAGGTTTTATCAGCAGGGCCAATTTCTGTCCACCGCAGCCCACCCCACAAATGACCAAGCCTGGACCACTGCCCCACCTGCTTCCCGTGCTGGTGTGCATCCAGCCATCCTGGCTCACAGGCTGCCATCTCTCTGCTGACCAGCTCCTGCTCACCACTGGATGGGTCACAGTTTTGCATGCTTTCAAGACACCATTTTGATGAGGTCTTGTGAGGGCGAAAGTGGCTGTCTGCCATCTGAAGCAAAATTTTAAAATACTTGTAAGTGTCCTTTGGAGAACACCAAGTTTTATGAGAAATGAAGGCTATATAAAAAAAAATGCTTTGGCTAATAGCATTCTCAAAGAACCCTGGTCAGCTTTGGGAGAAAATTATGTCTCGGTTTACATAGCCTGACTCTGTACATTTATTTATTCATTCATTCCTTCAATAAATACTGAGAGCTTATTATATTGCACAGGCTGTGCCAGGTAGCAGGGTAATAACCATGAAGGAAATGGTCTTCTACTCCCTGTCCTCAAGGAACTTAGAATTTATGGCTGAAATTAGCATTTAAAACTTGAAACTTGAATTTATGTTTGTGCTGTTAGAAGAAATTCAGGACGTTATGGAAGCCCATAAACAGGCACCGAATGCAGACTTCATATGTCACAGAAGGATACTAAATGAAAAAAGTCGAGGTGAGATAGTGTTACCCACTGTGAGGCATGAGGTTAGGTGGGAATGAAAGTCCCCATCAGACTGTGATGCAACACAGATCCTACACAGATCACAGATAATGAATGTGGGTGTACTTGAGAATCAGCAAATCAAAGTGCTGAAAGACAGTGTATTCACATTTGTATCGTCATTGAAAGTAATGAAGGTTGAGAAGCATGCTGGGCATTGTGTGTATGAGATATTTTTGACAAAGGATTGAAAGGGAAGATTGTCTGACAAGGTGAGGGTGGATCCAAGCTTGTAGTTCCCCAATTGAAGCTGAAGAAATGGTTTTGAATAACATTATGGGTGAGGTCTGGCTCAGCAGCACAGTTCCAAGAGATATCTAGAGGTATGGGTACTCTCCGAGTTTGGGCTCACTCATATATAAAGTTAAGTGTCAGGCTGTTTATTCAGACATAACGGTAATATTGGCATAGTACTGCCACAACACTGTTCTTGGATTTTTGTCTTTATTGAAGTGTATCTTATCTGTCAGTTTTTGAGAGATCTTCCCTCCAGAACGTATGCAGGCTTCTTCATCTGGGCTTGATTGCATGTTAATAAGTTGCCAGATAGAGAAGTATTTTCAAGAACTATTAGAGAGTATGAAAGCAGTCCCTCAGTTTTCTGATTAAGGTTGAGTTAGTCGACTGCCTGCTAGGAATAGCAAAGCTCTAAGTTCCTTGAAATACAATTGCTTTTCCATGGTTGTCAATATTGACTATTAAAACAAAACTACTTGTAAGGAAAATATAGAGCCCATGAGGTGCTGAATGATTAATCCACCTTGAATCAGTAGCTCCTACTGAAGACACTCATTTTATAAATGAGGACATCTATGGTGGTGTGAATGGAAATGTCCCCATAGGCTCCAAGTGATTGCACATTCTGTCCCCAGATGATGGTGCTGTTTGGGGAGGTTCTAGAAGGCGTGGCTCTCCTGGAGGAAGCATGTCACTGGGGGTGGGCTTACAGAGTTCTTAAGCCTTGCCAGATCTCCAGTCGCTCTCTTGCTTCCTGTGCCTGTGTGATGATGTGAGAGCTTAGCTTCTGCTGCTCCTGCTCCAGCCACCTCCAGTCACCAAGCCTCCCTGCCATGACAGACTGTAATTCCCCTGGAACTGTAAGCTCAAATAAACTCTTCCTTCTATAAATTGCTCGGGTCAGTGTTTCTATCACAGCAAGAGAAAACTGACCAATACAGCATTTTAGGTTAGAAAGACCGCACCACTAGCCCAGTTGCTCACACCTAGTAGGAAATGGGGCCATGGGGCACACACACCAACATACCAGCTGTTGTCACCACCTCTCTTCCCTAATCCCTGTCCACAGCAGGGCTTATGGAAGACTTTCACCACAGGGAGTGAGCACCCGGGCTTGATATCACATTATTTCTAATCTTTCTAGCCACCCCAGAAGTGCACGTGGGAGTCCTGGACTTCAGGGGAACACATACTTTGTGGACAACGGCGGCCAGTCAGGAGTCTCGGAATTTAGTGTGGCTTTTCCATCCAGGCAGCGGTTTCTCAATACTCATAGGGTTTCCTTCCCAACTGCCCAGATTTCTGCTTTCAATCCATTCTCTCTACAGCTTCACCAAAGTCCTATTTTCACAACAAATTCAGTCACAGAGTGACCCTGACACACTGTTAGACAAAACATGGAGAGCTCAGCATGGAACATGGGACCCTCTGACCATGTCTGCAGTCTCTTTCCCAGCGGCCCCAGGCTGGTTCCCTGCCAGGCACTTCTTCCCACAGCACAGGACTGTCATGGCTGTTTGTGCCATTGTCTCTGCCCCATCTTTCCATGCTTAGCAAAAGCCCATTCTTTTCATACCTACTTCAAAGGGTTCTTCCTGTGAGCAGCCCTCTCTGGCAACTCATGGAGTAGCTCCCTCCTCTAGGCAGCTGGGCAGCAGGCTGGTCACCTGTGGCACCTCTGTCAATCTGCTTCCTCCATCCTTCATCCTGTTCCTGAGAGCAGGGCCGTGTTCTTACTCACTTGCCTCCCTGGAGCACAGCACTCAGCCTGTTATGGTATAGTTGGAAAAGCTCTAACTGAATAGTAGACTGCTCTCTTATCCACCTCCCTCCCTGATAACTCACATCCAGTGAGTCTGGAACATCCACCCAGCTTTAAGAAGGCAGAGTTTCCTCTGCAAAGAAGAGCCAGACAGAAAGGTTGCCCTGATCACGACCCCGACTCCGAAGGCGTTTCTTGGCAGAAATGCAACTTTCAGGCTGTCTCCATGTCCCTCCTAACCCCCCTTCCCCTCCCTCAGCAATTTACAGAAAGGTGTGATATTGTTCTCAAAGATAATAATAACCAAACGTCATGATGATGGTGTGATTACATGTCACAGACAAAAGGGAATTAGAGGAAGATCTCTGTTGGGTTTGCTGATCCTGGGCACCAACTCTCATAACTGCTCCACGTGTCCGCGTGTCCGCTTGCTCGCTCCGTAGTCACCCCTGTCACTAATCTTTAATGTCTTATTAGTAGGCTTCGCTCATCTGGTTTTTATCTGTTTCATTGGAAGCAGTTTTAATCTCATTTCAGCGACGATGATAAGCCTGTTAGTTTGCACAAATTGGTTTTGGTGACAATGTGCAGATAGCAATAATGTGGGTTTCCAAACGGAAAAGAGAAATCTATTTAGATCCAAAAAGACAGGTGGGGAGAGTAAAGACGCTGAGACAACCGAGACTGGAGACAGGAAAGAGGCAATGGATAAATTGCTCCCTGCCCCCTCGGCTGACCCACCCCCAGGCCCACAGCCCAGGAACGCCAGTGGCTGGTGGTGGTCACCGAGCACCAGGTGGCGCTCCTGAGTCAACAGCATCCATCACAGGCCGGAAGAGCTCCTGGGCCTGGGAGAGAACCCAGCCTGTGTGTTCTGCCTCTGAGCCTGGGGTATCCGAGCCTCGGCTTCTCAGCCTCCATTCCAAGCAGGTTTCCCCCAGCGACTCCCGGGCTCCGGGTTGGCCTGACTTCACCTCTTAGAGTGAAGTCGAGGATGGCCTCTCAGTCTCAGTGACTCAAAACTCAGGAGGCGCAGAGGTTAAAGCAAAATACACTTCTCTGGTTTCTCAGATTTCTCATCTTCCGGGGAGTCAATAACCACCACCTGAACAGCAAAGCCAGGACTGGAAATGTCTGGTTTGGGGGCAGCTGCGGGGAGCCCGGCTCCCTGCCCTCCCTGGTGCCTCCACGAGGCGCGAAACTGTCTTACTGCAATGGCCCTTTTCATCTTGAAACTGTGTCTGAAATGACTTTAAATCTAATCCCACACCACATGGCCCAAACGCGATCTGATTTATTCTTCACAAAGATAAAAAGGAAAGGCAACATTTCCAGGGAAATGTGTCTCATAACAGGATTCAGAACACTTGTCTCGAGGCAGACAACAGCAGCTGGGCACAGACAGTTAATTATCTGGTGGGGCTGGGGTGGGAGGGCGCTAATAATATTCCAAAGTCCCAAACTGCCAGAGACCTTCACAGCTCCATTTCCAGCCCCTCTGCATATCCTCAAACGCACCCCTCCCCATGACTCACCCTCACAGCTCCAAATGTTCATACAAAGTTGGCTGTTGGAAGACTGAGACACTGGGTTTTTTTCAGAGACTCAGAAGGCTGCATTTTCCCCCCTAAACTTAAGCAAAGTGTCAACTTCCCTCTATTTTAGGATCTGAAACTCTTCCCCAGGGGATTTAATTTCAGGGGATTTAAGGTGAGAAATTCTCACACTCCTTCTTTCTCCCCCATTCTGATGTCCCCAGCTTAAAGCACCACCTGTAACTACTCTTTGAACAATGACCTGGGGATGCAGTTTAATGCCTGGCTTCTGACTGAGCATCCTAGGAGACATGGAATCCAGCAGAGACACAAATGCCCAGCACCTGCCTTCAGCATACAGGAGGGATTAGAGCCTGCCTGCCTCAGACTAGAAGCCATTGGGCAGTTTCTGTCAGTGCCTTGGAGACCCTGCACCAGCTAGGTGTGCCCTGGTTGCTATGCAACCTCAGGCTGATCCTTCAGATGCACATGGCAGCACAGGACAACTGGGAACTTGCCTCAGGTCCTATGAATATGGTCTCCATAATTGTCCATCCCAAACAGGGACGTGTTGGGTTGGTACATGGTCTGACAAGAGCAGGGCAAACCAGGTTTGGACTCCACAACCCAGGGCCTTGTATCACTATGCGGAGACCAGTGTGCCTAGGAGCCTGCTGGGAGACTATTCGGGGGGAGGGGGTAACCAGTGGAGACTGAATTTATGCACACGTCCCTGAGTGCCCCTTCCCTTAAACCATGCCACCAAATCTCCACCAGCAAGCTCTTTCTGGCAGCCAGTGTATGCCATCTGCACTTGGATTTCTTGGTGTGTGGCTTTGAAGACAAGCTCATGGTTTTGGCTTTCCACCCTCTTTTCCCACCAAGTCCCTCTTTGACAGTCCGGTCTGGGTACAGACCTCTGGCTTTCCAAACTGCCACAGATTCACTGAGTGCCAGTTGGTGCCTCTGGGAGCCTTGTGAAGAACGGAAACCAGCAGCCCAAGGCAAAGCTTCGGCTGGGCAGGAGAGTGTCCTTTTAGCTAGAGAAAGAGGACCCTCATTCTACCTGTCCTCAAGTGGGAACCAGAATGCCGAGTGGATAAGCTAGCCAGCAGCCCAAGGCAAAGCTTCGGGAGGGCAGGAGAGTGTCCTTTTAGCTAGAGAAAGAGGATCCTCATTCTACCTGTCCTCAAGTGGGAACCAGAATGCCGAGTGGATAAGCTAGCCTGTATGTACAGTGCCAAGGGCAGTCAGATCCACCAATAACTTCATCCAAGTTATCCACGGCTCTTAGAAAACAAGCATGTGGCGAACGGTCCACCTGCTGAAGCGGAAATCCAAACACTGAGGACCGGGTGTCAGCAGCGCTGCTGGGACAACGGTGACACCTGCCAACCTTCTTCAAGGCTGAGATGTGCCGCTGACACCTGGCTGGCCTCTCCCTCATCCTGCTCAGTCAAGTAACGTCAGCTTTCCCCGATCTGTGTAGAAAGAAGCCCGGAAATAGAAGGAGCTGTGTTGTCCAAACCCCATTAGCTCACTCTGTGGCTGTCACGGAGCAGTTTCTGTGCCTCTGTCCCCACATGACCACAAGCGTCTCTCCAGCTCATTGATGCTCTTCCAGGGCCTTGTGTGCAGAGTTGCGGACGCCTGGAGGAGGCCCTGTGGTTAATGGGCTGCTCTCCACACAGGTGGGCCTCCAGTGTCCCCAGCACCCAGGGGTCCATGCACTTTGCTGTGCGTCTCTTCTGGGAGCCTCTTCCCCAGGATTTGTGCCTCGTGGGAGCTGATTCTGAAGATGGACGGAGGAGCCCTTCCTTCCCTCCTCTCAGCCAGTCACCCTCCCTGTCTTTGTCTAAGACAAACAAGTCTGCAGTATCACAGACACTACACAACAGTGGGGAGGACTCCCCAAGCCCCACAGAACACTGGGGAGGACTCCCCGGGCCCCACAGAACACAGTGGGGAGGACTCCCCAGGCCCCACAAAACACTGGGGAGGACTCCCCGGGCCCCACAGAACACAGTGGGGAGGACTCCCCAGGCCCCACAAAACACTGGGGAGGACTCCCCAGGCCCCACAGAACACAGTGGGGAGGACTCCCCAGGCCCCACAAAACACTGGGGAGGACTCCCCAGGCCCCACAGAACACAGTGGGGAGGACTCCCCAGGTCCCTAAGGGAGGAGGACTCCCAGTGCCACAGAGGACTCCCCAGACCCACAGATTCCATGTGGACTATGGATTTCGGACACAGAGGAGCAGTTTTCTTCCATTGGATTTCTTTGATTGAGTCAAATTTAATATCTAGGGAAACAGGAGTCTTAGATTTAGTTGAGACCCTCAAGCCTCCACAACATATCACATTCAGGAAAATCCAACCTCAGTTGGGTTTCAGAGAATCTTATTTTGACCAGAGTCACTCTCAGTAAAAATCTTGAAGGCTTGATTCATAGTCCCCAGCAAATGCTTCATGAAGCTGCTCTTCCCTGACCCTCCGACTCTCAGTGTCACTGGCTCACACATCCTAAGTAGCCTGGACTGCTCGGTCATGGCCGTTAGCTAGCTTTCTATCACTGTGACAGAATGCTTGAGGGAAATCATTTAAAGGAGAAAAGGCTTGTTTGGCCCACAGTTTCAGAGGTTTCTTTCAGGCTATGGCCAGATGGTTCCTGGGTACATGGTAAGGTAGAACATGGTGCAGGAGGACAGGGGACACAAAGACAGGACAGGGGTCATGAGCTGCTCACCCACGGTAGCTGGAAGGCACCAGTGCTGCACTTCACCCATCTAGGCCCACTTTCTAACAGTAGGTTTAGCTACAAAGCTATCAGTGGGTTAATCCATTAGTGAGCTTAGGACCCTGGGACCTAATCGCCTCTCAAAAACGCCAGCAATCACATGGGTCTCTTAGTGATATGACTGATGCCAGGTTCTCTAGTTAACCACCTGTGTGAACACCTGGTTCTCTTCCTCCCTCAAGTCTCTGCCCTATACCCCCATGACTAAGTCTCAGTCCTTTTCCAGGGAACCCCCAGCCCAGCTTCTCCTTTTCTACTCATTTGCTACATTACGGAAGTCTAGATGGACCTCGCACAGAGTTCCAGGAGTTTGTCCAGATAGGACTGTTCCAAAGAATGAGGGACAGGGACAGGTCGTGCATACTGAAACGGACTCTGGGAGCTGGGAACATGCCAGACATTGGAGACTCTCAGAGTGACATTTCCTGTATCAGGCACTCAAAGGTCAAGGTTGAGTTTAGAGGACCAGTTACCGGGAGCAGCGTACCTCCCGCGGAGAAGCCCAGAAGGGCACAGGCCCCTCACCCTTCAGATACAGCATCTTCCAATGGAAAAAGAGTACAGAGTCCCTCCCTGACACCTGGAAAGATCTGAAAAGCCCAAGGCTTGCTAAGCCAGGTCTGGAAAATAATCTGCTATAATTAATAAGTCCTCACGTTGTCTGCAACTGCTCTGTCCAGACACTAGCCTTTCAAGAGACTGTGCTGTCTTTCTTCATTAGAAAGATTTGTGCTTGTGTCTTTTGTATGAAAATAGCAGAAAGAAAAGTGGGGAAGAACAGAGACAGACTTCTAATGCCGCTCTTCCACCCACAGTCAGCTCTTCCTCTCAGGTCAGCCCCAGGATCCTGGGCCTCACACACCCAGCAGGAACTGTAACCAATTCCCAGCGGTCACTCTGGGCTCAAGGCCCTAACCCCAGGTAAAAGGAAAAAGGAAGACCTCCTTTGTGGAAATTTTTCTTAAAGAACAGGGTTGTCGTAATCTGACGGCCGTTGGTAGGTAGCGTGGTGGTTGCTACCAGAGGCCCTGGAAACACCAACAGCTTCAAATCCTGGTCTCATCAGTCAGCAGCCGAGCGGCCTCCAGCCACTTCCACCCTCAGTGTCTCTGCTGTAAAGTGAGACTTTTAACAGCATAAGCCTTATGATGTTTGGAGAAATAAGTAAGCCTATGCTTGTAAAATTCTCAGTGTCCGACTCACACGGGGATCTGAAGTGTTGGTTTACTGCTGTAATGTAGTAAAGCCAGGCACAGAAGTAACTGGGATATTATAATGCCAACCACTCGTGTTGTGAACATTTCGAACCACGTGGAATGCTTATTTGTTATATTTTAAAGTGAGAATTAAAATGTTTGTGTGCCATTCTGAACCGTATTTCAAAATGACAACGTGGAATTAGAGCAGCAAAGGCCTAATTGGTTCTCTTTGGTAGATGATAGAATATTTAGAATATTTTCATCATTCCTTATGTTTCTATGTATGTATTTTATGTAGTAGTCTGTAAAAAAAAAACAATGTTTATCTTAATACTTTGAGTAATTCTGGTGTCTGAGTGGATCTCCAACAGAACACTGCCTGTCCAATTTGGATGCAGCACACGTCAACAGGCAATAAAGCAGGCCTGTGAGGAAGGAGAGCATTCCTTTGTCAGCAGTGGATCTCTGTACCCCACACCCCACAGGTCATAACACTGCCTCTTCTTCTGGGAGTCTCCCTGGGGCGCATTCCACACTTTCTGCTCCTCCTTCGAGGGTGTCCCCCTCCCACGGTCAGCCACTGTGTAGGGCACCACCTGCTCCCCCAGTCACTCAACATCCCGTCCCCCTGGCTTTCAGTCACTGTGACAAGAGAATGTGCCCAAGGGCTGACAGCACAGCGAGGCCCACACTTCTGTTTTACCTCCATCCCCCTCGTAATAGAACACTGCTGGAATGACAGGACCTGAGCATGCTCGCCTCGCTCTCTAGACCCTCTACTTTCCACAACATTTCTGGGATAGGAGCTTCTACTTTGAAGCTCAGCTTTGAAGCCAGTTTCAGGGAATTAGAAATTGCCCCCATGTTTATGAGGTTGGATTTGTATAAGCCGATGAGCTGGGTTGCTATGAATGGCTCAGGTCTCAATCTAAGACCTTCAAGCTGTTTCCAAACAAGGAAAAGGAGTTACCTGGGCAGGTGAGTCACAGAGACTTAAACACTTGGTAACAACGGCCTCATCATGAACTCATCACATGCTGCTGTTCAAAGTGAACACCAGAGGCCGTGGACACTACCCAAGGCTATGTCACTTTGTCCCTCCACCTCCCCATGCCCTGCCCCTTTTCATTCCCATAGATGCCTCAAAGTCGTTGACTATTATAACTAGAGGGGGTTAGTCCAGCCCAAACAGCCCTTCCCATCACACAACTAGTTAGAAACAGCAGCAGCAGCAATAGCAACAGACAACATTCACTATGGTCAGATGCTAGAGGGAAGCTTTAAGCATAGGAACTCGCCTGACCTCCACACCACCCTGTAGGGTGGACACCATGATCTGAGGTTCACAAAGACCCAGAGTTCAAGTTGATTTACATGAGGCCAGGACCCTTGGTCTCTTGATTCACCACTCAATGCTTTCTACAAAATATCGAGGTATCACCTGGAAACTCAAAGACTAATAGCAGCCAATGCGGAAGAAACTTCTAGGGTGTGATGGGCCAGAAAGCCAGCCACAACCAACACAGAGGCACAAAAGGGTTCATTTCACTTTAGCTACAAAGCACTTTCTGACCTACTATCATATGTGTCGGGTATTGTGGGAAAGTTCAAAATGGATTAAAACCAGGGTAGAGTTTTCGTGAGAATTGGCATGACATGGGGAAAGACGGCGCCACGAATTAAGTCTGAATTTTGACATAAGTTGCAAGAAAGGCTTTTCAATTTTCTTATGGATGGAGCACAAATATAAAACTGCACTGAAACAAAGACTTCTACCATCAATGGCCCCTCAGAACCCCAACCTTCAGAAGGCCTCAGCTGAGGCTGAAGTTGGTCAAGGGGAGCAGGGAGGGGAAGGGAATTGGGGGAGGCTGCTAACCCCATCAGTGGCTCCAAGGATGCTAAGAGGAAGCCAGTATTAACCCCACTTTAAGAATTAGGTATCTGCTCAAACCCGGCAGTGCACACCTGCAATCCTGTCTACTCAAGATACTGAGGCACGAGGTTTATGAGTTCAAGGTCTGCCTGGGCTACAACATGAGCTGAAGGCCAGCCTAGGAAACTTAATGAGGACCTATCTCAAAATTAAAAGTTAAAAGATTAAGGAGGAACCTCGGTGGTAAAGTGCATGCCAGGCATCAGTAAGTCACTGTGTTCAACACCCTGTATCACACACACACACACACACACGGACACGGACACGGACAAGGTACGTGGAGATCAGAGAGTCCATAATTTGCACCTCAAGTCACAGAACTAATGTGCTGCAAAGCAGGCTCTGAAACCCTGAGATGATCCCTGAGCATTCAGACGCCTGCCCCCAGTCCCCTCTCTGTCCCTCACCCCCGTCACTCATGGGTGACGGCTGATAGGGATTTCTGAGAGCTGCGTTGCCTCCACAGACCCAGGCTGGCTGTGTTGTCATTCCAGAACAAACATGTTTGATCCATGGGCCACTTCCTTGCCATCAAAAGATGTGCCTCCCATGTGCCCTCTTCCTTGGTAGTTGGAGAGAAAGTGTGATGAAAGGTAAAAAACACCCTTTGAAGATAATTCATACATCGGCCAATAGATGCAGTAAAGTGACTGGAAACAGCTCCGCATGAGCTGCCCCACATTAAAGGCCTGTGCTTCATAGAGCTAATCAGTGCAGTGGGTAACACCTTGTATCTACCTTTTAGGCCTGTAATGGATGTGTATGGGCCGTATGAGAATGAAAGCCTTTGTGTAAGCAGACACAGCTACCCTCTGAAAGCCCCCAAGTTTCCCTCCATTACCCTCTGATGAATCTCCAGAATCTCTCCACTACCTTCTGATGAAGCCCTGAGTATTCCCCCACTACCCCCGGTGGACACCACAGTATCTCTCCACTACCCCCGGTGGACACCACAGTATCTCTCCACTACCCCCGGTGGACACCACAGTATTCCTCCACTACCCCCGGTGGACACCACAGTATCTCTCCACTACCCCCGGTGGACACCACAGTATTCCTCCACTACCCCCGGTGGACCTCTCTGACCTTCCATTTGTTTTGTAAACTGGAGACAGTAACAACCATTTTGAAGTATTTTGGAAAAGCAGGAATGAAACCGTGTATGCACAGTGCTTGGTAAACACGAACCTCAAGCATGGGATGGTTGTCTCACCTTTCTGGAACTTTCTTCACATAGCCAAAAGGTAGAGGGTTAGGGTAGACCGATGACTTACTGTAGTGCCCTTTTACCATCAGAAGTAGATTATTCAAAGCTTGGGGTAAAGTCAGGCTGTTTCCAGGGATCGTTAGCTTTATGGTTTTCAGAAAAGCCTCAGTCTAAAATAAAGTTCTTTTCCTCCTCATCCCCAGCAAACGATTTCCCGACACAGTCAGCTCCTCCAGTGTTTTGACTGAGGTGACAATCGGCTGTCTCCTGCTGGGAAGGAGGACAGGAGTGAGAGGATCACAATGTTGATGGGGGCTCAGGACTCGAGCTAAAAGAGGAAATTTTCCTTTCATCTCAGAGATCATTTCTGCCATGAGATTCCAGGTGTCCCTTTCAACAGCAACTTAAGATCATAAAGACCGCATTCTCCTTGAGATGACAAGGCAGGGCACTGTTCCACGTCACAACTGTTACCCATAGCTGCATGACCTCTGTGACATGTAGGCATGACAGATACTGAGAGTTACAGAAAGTCAGAGGTTAAATAGTTCACTCAGACATGGCTGTGATTAAGGATGCTCTGAAGAGGCCAGGGAGCAGCCACCGAGCCTCTGACACTCCTTGATCCTTCAGGCTGAGGGAGAATGGCCTATGAGCACTCTGTGTTTGAAGGAACCTCCCATTTGTCCCTTCAACACCCCAGTCTCAGCAACAGGAAATTTCAGCGCCTGAAGCACAAAATTCAGTGTAATCCTGGAGTCTGGACATGAACATAACTGTTGGAATGCAATATTACCGTCCTTTGCATTGTGGAATCATTTCTGCTCTTAACGGAATACTTCTATGCTGGGCTCTTTCATCTTCAGAGAATTTACTCAAGGGGTTAATTTCCATACACAGCTCAGTTTACATGTGAATAACTAGGGTCCAGAAGACTTGCAGAAGACCACACAAGAGTCCTGAACAGAGGCAGGCATGGGAAAGACCCCCAGACTTTCTAGCCATGCCCAGCAGGAGATCCATCTCTTGTGGGCAGTGATGTGACATGAACCTGGGAGTTCAGAATCAACGGCTGCCTGCCAGGTGTCCATGGGCCCTTGGAAGAAAAGGCCTTAGAGCAGTAAGCTAATCAGGGAAGTTCCTGGAAGGGGCATCTCCCATTAGAGGGTCTTAAGGCTACAGGGAGCTCCTTACAGCCAGGTTTTTGGAAATTGGAACCCCAGTTTGGCCATCTATCTTTTGGCCATCTATCTTTCGCTCTGAGCAAAGACCTAAATAAAGTAAAGAAGGCCAAGTGTGGCTGGTGCAGGTTCATAACAGAGAGAGAGTTCCAGACCACCATGGGCTGCACAGCAAGAACCTATCTCAAAAAAACTTTAAAAAGGAGAAAAAGAAGAAGAAGAAGAAGAAGAAGAAGAAGAAGAAGAAGAAGAAG
>NW_008360311.1:1831431-1853707 GCF_000622305.1 Nannospalax galili
GGGAGGGAGGAGGAGGAGGAAGATGAGGAGGAGGAAGAGGAGGAGGAGGAGGAGGAGGAGGAAGAGGAGGAGAAGCTCTTCAATGCCAATGCACAGGGAGTTGGGCTGTAAATTGAACATTAGTTCTAAGGCTGCCTCACTGTAAATGAAACCAAGCTTTAATTCCAGCTGGGGCTGCCTGCTCAGGGAGGCAAAATAATGTGGAAAGACTGAACACTGATGGCCAGGAGCAAGGGGTGCGGAGGCAAGCAGTGCGCAGAACGTCTGCAGCGTGCCAGGCCAATGCCAATGCACAGGGAGTTGGGCTGTAAATTGAACATTAGTTCTAAGGCTGCCTCACTGTAAATGAAACCAAGCTTTAATTCCAGCTGGGGCTGCCTGCTCAGGGAGGCAAAATAATGTGGAAAGACTGAACACTGATGGCCAGGAGCAAGGGGTGCGGAGGCAAGCAGTGCGCAGAACGTCTGCAGCGTGCCAGGCTGTGTGTGCCTGTCTTGACATTTAGCACTCTTGGAGCCAGTGAAGTGGGGCAGCTGTGCTCTCCTGCCGCCTCTCAGAGAACACCATTGTGCTCCACAGGCAGCACAAGCCCTGACTGAAAGCCTGTGCCCTGTGTGCATCTCAGTTCTAAGCCACACTGGTGGCTGAAATGAGGCAGAGAAAGAAGACAATAGTTAAGACTTCCACTGGAATTTACCTCTGACCAGGCTTCTCTGCAGCAGGGCTGGCCGTGGGATGCACAGAGCACAGGACACAATGGAGATGTGTTTTGTGACTTCTCCTGGGGAGATGTGAACAAGTATCTATTCACCTGGGATAAGAAAGGCGGGGGGGCTGTGAATCTTGTAACTTTCAGGAGTTTTCTGAGATTTGTAGGTTTCTTTTACTTTCTAATCTTTAAGGGAATATTTTAATTTTGGGGAACTAGCTACTCAAGATGCAAGACCCCTTACTCAGAAATGACTAAATGTTTTTAAATAGTGTTATAGCAGATCATGGAAATAAAGACAGGGAACTCTTAGCATCCCATGTCCTCATATGCAGACTGCTTGGACACCAAACTGACCGCTATGCCACCAAACCCAAGGGGATAAGCAAAAGCAAAATGCCGAGAGTCTTAGACTTAGAGACCAGCCTAGAAATACAGTCTTTGAAGCAAAACCATATCAGTACAGTTTACAAGGACCTCACATCGCATCATAGGCCCGTTCACAGTGCAGGTATGCATAGGCAGGCACATGCACTGCCTGGAGGGACTCACAGATCAAGGCTGATAGGAATTACACAGCAAGGCCCTGGGGGCAATTGTAATCCTTTTTCTAATCTCAGGAAGATTTGCAATAGCATCCCAGTGACACAGCCAGTGGGGACACCACCCCTGTTGCAGCTGTCACTTGTATCTGCAATCAGGTGACTTACAGAGATTAGCCATGTCCCAGAATTACTGCATACTGCGTGGTTCTGTGCGTGACCTTC
Organism: Nannospalax galili; assembly: GCF_000622305.1. NCBI lineage: Eukaryota > Metazoa > Chordata > Mammalia > Rodentia > Spalacidae > Nannospalax > Nannospalax galili. The sequence continues at coordinate 1,832,908 of NW_008360311.1, forward strand.
TTAAGGGGGAATTGCTCTGGTTTGTGTTCCGCCTCTGCAGGAGGCTTAGGAAATTCTGTGCTGCCACCCAGTGCTCAGAACAGAGCAGGCTGCAGGAGCCGCAGATGCAGGTTTGGTGTCCAGTGGGCTCTGCAGAGACTGGAACCTTCTTTCCCTGAGTTACAGAGATGTCGGTGAGGCTTTCCCAGGCTTCCAAGCACTTGGTGTCACAGGCTGAATCCTTTGTGTTTGTGGTAAAGTCTCCTTAGTGTTTCCTAAAAAAGAAGCACATTGAAAACGCCCAGGCCCCGGGTCCAGTGCCTTTCAGACATAGGCAAAGCAGAATAAGACCTTGGAGAAGTGAACACATATGTGAGGCCTGGATCTGCTCAGCTCTGACCATCAGTGAACTCCAAGGATTAATCTTTCAGTTATTGCGATGTAAGGAAGCAACTTCCAGCTGCTTAAACTATTTTGAAAAGTCACAGACAAACCAGAGCCTTAGAACTTAAATTTCATTTTCAAATAACAAAAGTGAAATCTCCAGGTGAGGCATGCTGTCCTGTAAAAGGGCCCTGTCTTCTCACAGTCAGGGGCTGGCAAACAGCTAGAATCCAACACTGAGCTGTGCACCCTTTGTCCTCGGGGGCCCTCCTGGGGAGGGAAAGAGAGGGGTATGGACAGTGACCATCGAATGGCACAGTAAATACTAAAGTCACCCGCACCACACACCTGGGATGTCTAACAGAAAGTCCCTGTTCTCCCAGGTGTGCCTCTGGTTACCAAGGGCAGCAGCCTGCCTCCTACCACAGCAGGACAGAGGCTGGAGAGGTGGCAGGGTGTAGGAAAAGAGCAGTCAAGCTCATGCTAGAAGAATCCTCCAAGGACTGACTCCACCCCTCTCCTGGCATAACCCAAGCCTATCACTTCTCCCCCCCCCACCCCCCACTCTGCTGTCCTACACCCTTGCAGTTCAGGAAATCAGCAGCTGAGGAAAAGTACCCTCAGAGACACACAGAAGCTTCTAGAGTTTCATCCATGTTTTCACCCATTCAAAGCACGTGGCCTCGGGCCACAAAGCCCTAGCTTTACAGAGTTTGAAAGGAAACCATTAAAGAGCTGAATATATTCTTGGATCCGAGTTTAAGGAGTGAGTCTCCTTATGAAGCCTATCAGTCTACAGGAGCTGCATGGTCTCCAGCCGTCATCTGAACCCAAACCTCCTTCCCCACCCTCCTACTAACCCCTACACAACAGACCCCATTGTGGATGGTGGGTTTGGACAACACTGTTGCTCACTTGATTTTTTTTTTTTAAGAAAGGGCCTTACTCTGTAGCCCAGCTTGTCTTCAAACCCGTCATCTTCCTACCTCTGTGTCTTGGGGAGCACTTGGAAAACAGGCAGGCACCGCCTGGCTCACGGGCACAGCTTTTGCAGGACATCGCTGCTGCAAAAAAATGTTACTAGGAACTTAGTGGCCTGACATGGCAGGAAACTGTCTGATAGTTCCAAGGCCAGGGTCTCACCAGGCTGAGAATCAAGGCAGGAGCCTGGCCCAGTTCCTTCATGAGCCTCCAGGTCAGTCTCTCTCTCTCTCTCTCTCTCTCTCTCTCTCTCTGCTTTTCCAGCTTCTAGAAGCTCCCTGAATTCCTAAACTAAGGCATCCTCAAGATTAGCAGTGTGGCCTCTTCAAGTCTCTAAGACTCCAACCCTCTTTCACATGAGGACTAGAGTGATTCTGCTCAGCCCACTCAGATAACCCACATGAGGTCCCCATCTCAGAACCCAAAATTTAACTACATCTGCAGAGTCCTTGTGACATGCAATCTGCCACACACAGGTTCCAGGACTGGGATGTGGACTTCCAGGGAAGAGGTCACTGCTTTATCTGGTGCCATTTCTTGTGTGTGTGTGTGTGTGTGTGTGTGTGTGTGTGTGTGTGTGTGTGTGTTGAGTGTGTTGAGTTTCTGTTTGTTCTTGTTTTGTAGCCACCGCTGTCCTGGAACCCAATATGCAGACCAGGCTGGCCTTGAACTCACAGACATCCGCGGCCTCTGTCTCCTGAGTGCTAGGACTAAAGGCGTGTGCCACCATGCCCAGCTGTGTGTGTTTTTAATACACATCATTTGTGGTTTTTGGAGAAAAATTAGGAACCACCAAAAAGGTGAGATCTTAAAAGATCTCATTCTGTTTTTTAAAACAGAAAAGCTGCCTGGTTATTCTCTACTGTACCCTCCCTCTCTGCAGTAGAAGCTGGCCATTCCGCCACACCCACATATAGGATTGAATGCCTCAGCTTGTCAAAGACTCTGTGGCACTCTATCCTGTTGGGTGACGGTCACCCTAGAGGTCCTTCCCAATACGCCCTGGTACTGCTGCTACTGACAACTTTGATAGAGAATATCCTCCTGATATTTCCTGTGAGTTCCCAGAAATATAATTTCTGGGCCAATGGCCGTGGCTGGGTGTGAGTCTTTATGTAAGTAAGGTAGAGTCCTGCAGCAAGTATGAGCCAGTTCACACCTCCCCAGCTGCTCAGAGCCCAGGGATCAGACCCACCATCCCTTACCAGCCCATACGCCACACTGAAATGCTACTATTGTTTTAAATTTTTTTTCTTTGAAATCAATAAATCAGGCATTTTTCATTTATTCTCAAAAGTTTCCATGTTGGTACCTTGCCATTGTTCTCTCAAAGTACTTACATTTTTCTTTTGTAAAATGATTTCCATGTATTATTGTGTATATGCATATGATGTGTGCGAGTGCAGGTGCACAGGAGCCACAGAGCATGTGAAGTTCAGAGGACGGTTCAGGAGTCGGTTCTCTCCTTCCACCGTGTTCTAGAGACTCGAACTCAGGCTGTCAGGTGCTTTTACCCAGGACGGTTCAGGAGTCGGGTCTCTCCTTCCACCGTGTTCTAGAGACTCGAACTCAGGCTGTCAGGTGCTTTTACCCACTGAACCATCTTACTGGCCCTTAACATGTTTATATTTTTCATTACAAGTCATGATGAAGATCTATCTCTTTTTTTTTTATTTCATTAGTTTATTTTTAGTGTGAGAGTTTTGCCTGCCTGTATCATGTGAGGGCAGTGTGCATAGAGGCCAGAAGAGGGCATCAGATCCCCTGCAACTGAGTCACAGTTGTTAGCAGCCATGTGGGAGCTGGGAACCAAACCTGGGTCCTCTGCAAGAGAAGCCAGTGCTCTTAACCTCTGGGCCATCCCTCCAGCCCAATAAAGTAGTATCTTTAAAAAATGTTTTATTATTTTTATTTTATGAATATGCGTGTATCGCCTGCATGTGTGTAAGTGTACCTGTGTCGTTCAGTGCCCACAGAGATTAGAAGAGGGCGTTGGATCCCCTGGAACTGAAATTACAATTGTTGACCACCACGTTGGTGCTGAGAATCAAACCCAGGTCCTCTCAAGAGTAGCCAGTGCTCTTAACCACTGAGCCATCTTTTCTGCCCCCTAAAGTAGTATCTTAATCCTATGTAATTCTTGACAATAGTCACAAATAACTTTCTCAATCTGATACTTTAAAAAATGTTTTATTTCACTTTCTGAGTTTTTATTGTTCAGAGGCATCAGTTTGTTATTTTTATCTTTGCTTTTGACTCTTTTTTTAATTCACGAATGGTGTTCTTGGGGTTAGGAAGATAGCTCACCCAATAAAGTGCTGACCTCACAAGCAGAAGGACCCAAATCCAATCCCCAGAACTCATGTAAAGAGTCAAAAGCGATGGTGCACACCTGTAATCCAGCACTGGGGAGACATACACAGGGCTCTCTGAGACTCACTGACCAGAGAGCCTAACCTACTCGGTGAGTTCCAGACCACTGAGAGAGCCTGTCCCCCAAACCAAGTAAATGCTCTTAAGAAAAGACAGCTGAGATTGACCTCTGGCTTCCACATGCACATACATGCACTCACCTGAATATACGCACATGTACGCAGACAAACACACACATATACACACAGGTAGGGTGAGGCTGACATTGAACTCTTGATCCTCTTGCCTCAGTTTCCCCAGTACTAGGGTTATAGATGTACCACAATGCCTGCTTTCAACATCTTTGGAGTCAAATCGGTCATTTTTTAAAAAATATAGTGTCTGCTTCAGGCTTCATGAAATTGTGGCGCTTACCTGCCATAGTCTCTGCTCTGGTTAGGAGGAGTGGCTTTTGTTTTTATTTTATTATTATTGGTTTGGGGGTTTTCATTTGGTTGGTTGGATGAGATTTTGTGGGTTCTGTGTGTGTGTGTGTGTGTGTGTGTGTGTGAGAGAGAGAGAGAGAGAGAGAGAGAGAGAGAGAGAGAGAGTCAGTTCAGTCTGGCTTCAAATTTACAGCAATTCTCCTGCCTCGGCTTCCCAGTCACAGGCCTGCACCCCCACGCCTAACTTTCTGCTTACAGTTATTAGTCCATCTTGACTATTCGACTAAAACATGTTGGTGCTATTTGCCCAAACATTTCTGTTCAGGCAGTTGTTTCAAACATGAGGACCAGCTCCTGTGGGGTTGACATCAGGGCCTAAATAACAGGGAGATCATGTGGCCGTGTCCAGAGCCTTGGCAGCCATCTGTAATTGGGGTTGAGTCAGGTCCGAATTCACTGGCTTTTTAAATGAAGGAAGAAGCCTTCAGGGTGAGGACTTCCACTTCCTGTTCAGTGGAGATGCCGGGCCTCAGTTCCTGCATCGCACATAGGAACAGTTTAATTTCCCGAGTTACTTGTTTGAAGCTGAGATTCCCCTGGCCCTTGGAGCTCTTGGCTCAGAGGCGCTGTAGTAGTCTGAGTTCAGGCTGAATCCGGGAGGTGGGAGGTGGGAAAGCAGAACCTAGGGGAGAGGCTTCCAAAGACCCCTAGCCAGCACCTGCCTTTCAGGGAGGCTGCTGTTCATTCTGACCCTGCCTGCAGGGGTAACTATGGACTTGCCTATTCAGTCTGGGCTGTTGTGGGATAGCCAGGCTCGTTGGGTGGGGACTCTGCTTACCACTTGCTGTGCCCTGAATGCCTAAAGATTCAGAGCTGAAAGTGGCTGAAAGTGGCTGAGAACCCAAACCCCAGAGCTTTTCCTGGAGTGGAGAAACCTCATGCTGAACAGCCCCCTCCTCCCCAATCTGCACACATAGAGGGGGCAGAGGGATGGAGAGACCCATTGCTAAGGGCGCGCTTCATTAAAGCAGGAAAGGGGAGCAGCCCTGCCTTGCAGTCCACTGACTCAGCCAGCAACCATTGAGGGGCCTGTGGCACACTTCTATCAGCCCTTCCGCCCAGGGGGCCCCTCTCTGCACCCACCTGCAAGTGCCCAGTTGTCACGACCCAATTCAGCATCTCCTTGGATGTAATGCTTTCCCCAACAGCCTTCCCATCCCCCTCTCCTTCACCTTCAGCCCCAGCACTCTGAATGGGCTTGGAACTGCCCTAGTTACTTTCTATTGCTGTGATAAAATACTCTAACAAGGGCTGGAGAGATGGCTCAGTGGTTGAGAGCATCGACTGCTCTTGCAGAGGATCCAGTTTCCATTCCCAGCACCCACATGGCAGCTAAGAACTGTCCTTAACTCCAGTTCCAGAGTATCCAACACCCTCTTCTGACCTCCTCCGGCACTGCATGACACAGGTGCACTTACATACATATAGGCAATACACTCATACACATAAAACAAAAGTAATAAAAATAAATATTTTTAAAATGCTCTAACCAAAACCAATTTGGGGAGGAAACGGTTTATTTTATCTTCCATCTCCCAGGTCATAGTTCATCACTGAGAAGTCAGGGCAGGAACCTGAAGGCAGGAGCTAAAGCATGGACCGCAGAGGAATGATGCATTCTGGCTCGCATCTCTGACCTGTGCTCAGCCTGCTTTCATATACAACCCAGGCCCACCTGCCCAGGGGTAGCACGACCCACAGTGGGCAGGGCCCACCCACATCACTCAACAATCAAGAAAATACCTCACAGACCTGACCACCAGCCAATTCAATAGAGGAAAGGTCCCAGTTGAGGTTCCCTCCACCTAGATGTGTCAGGTTGACAAGTAAAGCAAGCCAGCACAGGAATGGGAACAGGATTTGCAGGATACTGACTTAACATTACAAGCCTCAGTTTGCTCCTCTGGAAGATATAAAGATACTAATATACAAGGATGTCACTTTTCAGACTAATGAAAATAATACCTCTGGACAATCGCATGACCATCAGGGGGAGGATGCATACAAAATCCTTAAGCAGCCCAGAGAAAGAAGAGGCCTTGTCCACCCGAGGTGACCAGGAAAAGGTGATGCAAGAACAAGAATTAAACTCCTGAAAAAGGAGCAAAAGTCCAACAGGCAAAGCTGGGGGGAAGGACCAGTGCAACAGGATGGTCTATAAACTAAGAGCAAAGCGGGAAACCTGGCTGCATCCAGCACAAAGCAGAGCCGTGCACGAAACAGGTGCTTTCTCTTTTCCTATTTATAGCTCCCAGAGCGCAGGCTGATATTATTAGAATCACCTTCTGCATGTTCAACATGGCATCTGTGCTTAGCTCTGTGTCCAGGGAATTTATTTATCAGTTAGGAAGGTGATGAACTGGCCCAGGGTTGAAAGAGGAGCCAATAAAATGGACTTAAATTTCATGTTGACTGGACATAAGAAAGGATGGGAACATCGGAGCTCATTCCCCGTGACCTGGAGTGTGGAGGGACGGGGGGGCTGGAGCAAACAGAAACCTTTGGAGGACGCTTCCGCGAAGATGGCGTTCCCAAGCTGAGGAAGCAGTGGGGATTGGAAGAGGGGGCTGGAGCCCAGAAGAACCAGTGGCACCCAAAATAAGACTTCAGGGTCTATCTGTGTAATAGAGATAGTCAATATTGTATGTGTTAGATAGCAATGAAATAAAAAAGACCAAGGATGAAACCTCATGGAACGGCTACAGCTCAGAGAACAGGAACAGAAGTCAGAGGACAAAGTAATGTCTTGTGTGCAGCCCCTTCTGAGGGTCTTTTCATTTGCTTGAGTTACTGTCATTCTCCGAGGTCTAGCCCAAGTCTCACGTGGAAGGTTCTAAACAACGCTGTGTCAGGTGCTTGTGCTGAGCACGGCCTGTACACTGCCTGGCTTTTTTCACCCTGTGTCGCAGCTGCATTTCTCATTCCCATTTTACAGTTGAGTGCTGTGTGACACTGTTCCTGAGAGGTAGGAACAAATGTCTACTCAAATGTCCAACTTGGAGAAACAAAACAATGAATTTGTGTGGGTTACTTGTAGGAATGTGGGTGAGGAGCTTCTTACAGGAGCATGGGTGACTGGAGGGCGTCTGCATCACTCAAAGCCCCCTGAGCACGGATAACAGCTTATTGAAGACGGGACGCTGGCGCTTGGCTCTGCACAGCTGCAGGCACCTGGGCAGGTTGGAGAGTCCCTCCCCTCAGCGGTCCTTCCTGAGTAGATGACCTTAGGAAGGAGGAGCCTTGTGCATCTGGTGAGCTGCAGGGACTTCCTGAGACTTGTGAGTTGTTGGATTCCTGAGTTTTAATGAGCCTCCTTTTAGAACTTCAGAGTCTCCGGGAGCGTCCCTCTAAAACCGGAAGTTTCAACTCACAAGTAGTTGCTGCACAACAGTGATGAATCAGGACTCCAGAAGATGAATGCTTCCCAGCCAGGGCTCGCCAGTGACAACTCCTGGTTGTGCGGCTCCCAAACTAACACTCTAGCCTTTGCGGCACTGATTTAGCTAGCACGGGATGGCAGGGTGGGATGGAAATCTTATTTTCTGAAGCTCCACAGATGGGCCTGAGGGCGCCCTGTTTGAGAACCCCGCTGTGCGCTGCAGTGGCCAACAGCAAGCCAGACTGTGACAGTGTTGACTTTCCACTTAGCCCTCACTCCTCTGGGGCTCTTACTTCTTCTGAAGGAAATAGCCCTAACCCCATAGGATCAGTGCAAAGATGGCATGCAGAACCCAGGTAAAGTGCCCAGGTGCTCTGACTAGCAAGGCCTTTGTTATTGAGAACAGGCCTTTTCCTGCCTCCCCTGGCAACCCCCTCCTCTGGCAGAACATAGCCCAGATTTCTCTCTGAGAGTCCACGTGCTCCTCAGTGTTCTCCTACAGCGTTCTTCGCCTGACACACTACCTACCCCTCAAGGTGGCATTTTGCAGGGGACTCACTAGCCACAGATGCCAAAGGGGTCTGGATATGTGGGGAGAGGTAGACTCGACCCTTGTGGGCCTGGTCAGGGGAGCCATGCAGCTGAATGATGACTTGAGTCTGCCCTCCTCACAGTGCTGCTGTCCTGATTTCCACTCCCAGCGGCGGGAGTGAGAAGCCACTTGCTTATGAGTCAACTTCCAGAGAGCAGGTGCTGGGCAGACCGTTGCCCACACCAGCCAGCGCCTCCCGTCCCTTAGCAGAGTGCATGATGAGTTGGCCCTGTTTATTTGGGGTGTAACGGCCCCACACGGAGTCCCCCAGGTTGTAACAGCCGAAGTAACTTCATTTTCTTCACTTTGTATGAAGCAGCCACTTTAAAGTCCAAAGCCTAAAGAAACAGCCAGCTTCAAGGTTAAGCACCTGAACTCAGTTGTTTCCCCTTAGAAGAGTGCTTTCTTTGGAGTAGCTGACTTTGGTCACCTCCCAGACACTGTAGCTGTGCTTCTGCCTGGCCAAGAAGCCTAAATAGCAATAGTAACCAGAAAGTGCCTCACTGTCAAGGGCTCTGTACCTCTGTGAAGAGAAGGACTAACACAACCTTGTTTTAGCTCCTGTAGTTTCCTTATCTGCCAACTTGGGCCACCCTGACCCTACCCAGGACCACCAGGCATTACTCATGTGTGATGAAATTCTTATAGTCTTTGTGGGTTTTGCTTTTATAAGTTAGTCTCACCCTCCCCTCAGGGCCATGGGTCCTGAATCTGACTAAGGGACCAAGGATGGTTATAGCCCTAATAGATTTGACCACTTAAAATTTGAATTGGGTCTGGTGGTCTTTCCTCAGTGGTTTCGAACTCCACAACATGGGGATGCACTCCAAGAACAAAGCCGCAGCTCCCCCAGCATGCTGTCTCCCCAGGAGTGCTGGACATTAGACCCTGCGCAGCCACTCTCCCTGGGCCACTGCCCAGAGGGGAAGGCACAGACCGCTTGACTGCTTTTTGTTTTTCTTTTTGCCCAAAACTGATCAGAGAACAGAACTCATTTGTCATAAAAAAAATGCAAAGTCCCTGTTTACATGGCGCTGATAAAGCTCCCCCCCCCAAACTTTGTCACTGAGGTCCAACTTCTGTCATTTCTCACTTGTTCAAACACCCTATACCTGAGGTCATTTCCACTGCAATCCAATGATAGTTCCAGAACCTTCCTTACAAAAGTAGAGAGGAATCTGTGCATTTTTTCTATTGTTCACCGAATGAAATCTGAAAGTGTTTAACTATTATATTTATGCCTCAAGCTAAGTTCAATGGTAATTTTAAGAGGTCTTTTTTTATTCTGATTCCAAATAATTAAATCCCAAACATATCGGATCATTGTGATTATAATTCAAATAAAGCTGTCTTATATTTGAAATCAAAGTTTGGCTGCTTGTTGAACTTTCTTTGCACCTTGTCTGAGGTGTGTACTTTGAAAAGAAACATTTTACTCTTCCTAATGCTACTTTAAAACAATTTTTAAAAATATGTGTCTCTAAGAAGGCTTCTCTATTTCCATATTGGCAGGGAGAACTGAGTCCCCAGCTCCCAGCTTGCCGGACATTCTAAAGCATGATGGCTCTTTGATTGTCCTTTGTCATCCTGGGACAGAGGGAGAACTCAGGAACCAGACCAAAAGGTGAAAACGCACAGTAAGAACAAAGTCGTAGAGGGAGAGGACTTGTGACACTCCCTCTCCTCCCCGCTCCGTCTGTCCATCCATCTGGAAGTAAAGCTGAGCTCCCCTGTATTCAAGGATAATGATAGTAGAGACCTCCCTGGGGCTGTGCAGAGATTAGACAACTTGCACATCCATAAAATAAGACCTCTAACCAAGGCTTGGAAGGACTTAGTGCTGGAGGACTGGCAACAGGAATTAATTGAAAGGAAATATGCTGTTCTTTCACTGTGCTGATGGGGCTGTTGGAATTCCTCACCAGGATGGGCGGCTCCCCACGGAGGGATTTAGTCTGCCTTGTGCAAACTCCAATGCACTACCCTTTAGAACTGGGAAGACGTAAGTGTGGAACTTGGAGACTGCAGGGAGGACCTGCAGGTAAGGCAGGTTAGGAAGAGACAGGAGGCACACATTTTCAGATTAATAAATTGCCCAAACCCACATGCCTTCCCTGCCCAGGGAAGCTGGCTTATTGGAAAGCCTTTGGAGGAAGGTGAGAGTCTGGGAGGGAGGAAGCAGGAAAGCTACAAGAGAAGGGCAGGGATGCTTAGAAAAATGTCACATGTAAGACCCGCTGCTGGCTGGAGGGAAAGGAGTTCCAGACAAAGGCAGAGGAACAAGTCAAATCTTGTGTTCATTCCTGTGGTTTAGAACAAGTCTGTACTACCACAAGGAAAATTCCATTCTCAGACCTTAACTCCTTGCTTGCCTGTGCTGAGCAGCCCCTGGAAGTTGAAACTGCGAAGCACCAAGGCTGGACCCCTCCTGCCAGAACCTCTCTGGTGTTTGCATCCTCACATCCCGAACATTCCTTCCCTTTCTTTGAGCAGCCTGGTCGGCACTGTGACTGGAGTACACAGAATAAATCAGATTTCAGGGAAAGGACACAGCCCTCCCCACCCTCCAGTCACAAGCCACAGGCACGGTTGTCAGCGAAGACTCTCCTGGCCCAGTGACTACTTACTAAATGCCTGCCGTGTCCCAGGCTCCAGCCTGGACACTAGAGAGGACAGCCGGGAGCAAGCTATTGTCAAGGGCTTCCAGATCCTAAGCTAGTAGAAATAGAAGACGCTCCATGCTGCTGATTGTGTGCAGACACGAGCAATGTTGTACATTGTGACCACCAAACATGTTGTACGTTATGACCACCAAACATGTTGTACGTTGTGACCACCAAACATGTTGTACGTTATGACCACCAAACATGTTGTACGTTGTGACCACCAAACATGTTGTACGTTATGACCACCAAACATGTTGTACGTTGTGACCACCAAACATGTTGTACGTTGTGAGCACCAAACATGGCCTTTCTGTTTTGGGTTTTTCAGAATCCAGCTGACAAATGGGCTGCAGCAGGAGTTGGTCCAGCCAAACATTGCTCCTCAAACCACCAGCTCTCATCCTCCCTAGCCAAGCCTTAGGTCACCTGGCTCTGCTGACTCCTCCTGGTAGAAGAGAATGATTGTCAATAATTGTTCTGGGTTCAAGGGAGGATGGCAAACAAGCTTCCTGCCTTAAACAACACCTATGATTCCTAAATCAGGGAGGTCTGAGTAATAGATCCAGGAGAGGGACAATTCAGAGACATGGATGGATGGTGCTGGGATTGAGCCCATCCCCCGAAGAATAAACAGCACCCGTCATGTAACACTGCGGAAAAGAGACAAGTTTGGAAATCTGTGGTGCCTAGTGGGGATTTTAATGTTACAGTCAAACTGAGATGGTCTCTGAGCTGACACGTGCTCAGCCACAAAAGCTCACCAGGCCCACCCTCCAAGTTCAGTCATGTATAAAAGAAGTTACAGGAAGTCACATCATCCTTGGGGAACTTACAGCAGTGCATGGCTGGTCAATTTGGGGAGAGGGTGTTGCGATTTGTAGCCCAGGCTAGCCTTGAACTTCACAATGAGCCTACCTCCACCTCTGGGGTATTGAGATTACAGGCAGGTGCCACCATGCCCAGCTCTACTGTTCAATTTTAAGCATCAGTTCTCCAAGGGGAAAACAACTTTGCTATCTTGTTTGATTCGATTCTCATGGTATAAATATTCCCCAATGGTAGATTTTAAGAGACCAGCAAGGGCTCATCTTGCTGGATAGAAAAGTCTCCAGGAGGCCAGAGACTGGCACGCTGTACCTAATACACGAATACAGACAAACGCAGGAGAGACACACCCAATTTCCTGTTCCATCAGCTGGCTGTGGCAGGTAAAAACTTCAACCAAGACTCAAAGAGGAGCATTTTGATGCAGCGGGGGCAAAGGGCTGCAGAACCAGGTGGAGAACCAAGTCTGGCCGCCTGCCCTTCTTGGTCCTGCTGTAGAGTCTGTAGAGACCTTGAAGGTAACTGAGATCGATCTTCCATCCTGCCCTGTAAGGAGGAAGAATCTAGGGTGGGCAAGAAAGGTGTAATTTGGGATATCTCGGCTTCAAGCTACCACTTCCATGGGTAGAATTTTCTGACATTAGGCTGAGGTATTAAGCAGGAATCTTTGAAAGAAACTCAGTTACTTAAAAAAAAAAAAAAAGGCGGGGGGGAATAGCTCAGTCAATAAAGTGTTTGCCATGCAAGCATGAAGTCCTGTGTTTGATCCCCAGCATACACTAAGAAACTAGATGTGGTGTGTGCTTGTAATCCTAGCTCTGGGGAGGCAGAGATGGGCAAAACCTATGGCTTGCTGGCTAGCCAGTTTGGCCTAATATACAAGGTGTGACTGCCTGACTGAGGCACAGTGGGTAAAGGTACCAGGATCAGGGAGGCAGGAGCTCTGTTTAGCTATCAGCAACCTGCCCAGGGTACAAGTTTCTCTGCAGAGCAGACACAAACCTCCAAGTCTGCCAGGCTCTGGCTAGTTCAGCCTTTGGACCACTGGCAAGGAAAATGGTCTGTCTAGGAAGGGGAAAATACATTCCCACGAGAAGAACTTTAGTAGTAATTTTCTGGGCGGAAGGACTGCTGCAGCTGCATCTCTTGAACAAATGTAATGGGATGGCGAAGACTTGGGAGCTGAGGGAGCTGCAGCTCCTGCTTGTAATTTAAGATCCCTAAGACAATTACGAGCAATGAGAAGGCATAAGTCAGAGGAACACCAAGAAGCCAGATCTGGGAAAATAATACATTACATTTAAATAGTCATATATATTTAATCTGTGTTTAATAATGCAAGGAACGCATTAGTCAAGGTTTAGGCAGATTACACATTCACGTTGGTCACAGAGCAGCCTGACATGCTAAAGTTCCCTAGCCTCTGAGCCCCAGGAACAAAAACTTCTGAAGGAACTTCTGTGAGTGTCACTGCAAACCTAGGGGCGACAGAGAGGCAAATGGAGGAACCACAGAGGTCATCACGACGTCAGCTTGTAGCAGAGGACTGCACTGAAGATGAGCAGAAAAAGTTCTGCACAGACACCCACCTCTGCTACACTCTGCAAGCCAGGCCTGGAGGCAGGAGCTCACCTCGTGGAGGGACAGAAGAGCAAAGTCACATCCCAGTTGCTGTCTGGTCCCGGCTCCTCTTCCCTGTCCTTGGGATTTTCCTCTAGCTTGCCAGATGGGGAATGGTTGCAGGGCCCCCTGGGGAAACTCAGGACATGTCTTCAGGGGACAATGTCTATGCTCCAAGGCCACCACCCTGGGTGGTGAAACACATGTGTACAGTCCAGGATGAAGGAGGCTGGCAGGTGTGCCCGGCCATAGTGCTTGATGCAATAGTGCTCCTCCATAGCGGGAAGAGTGCACCAATGACATCAGGTCCCTGGAGAGAGGGACAAGAGGCAGGACTCTCCGAGAGGTAGAAAAAAATCCTGTTTTATGCAAGTCACCCAAAAGAACAACCACAAACCCCTACTTCAAGCTTGTGATTCCTGTACTCCTTCCTCAAATGCTAGACCATCGTGCCATGTTCTGAGTCCCTCCCAGCCTCAACTAAGGCAGTCTGGGGTGCAAAGTCACAGCATGAAATTATCACAGAGACTATTTAAGCTTGCAGGGAGGGGTGGGGTTCTGGGAAGCCAAGTGGCTCCCCCAGGCTCTCTCGCTTAGTGCCCGAACAGCCTGCATGGGAGACCGTCTCAGTCTGTTACTCTGGGAATGCAACTCAGCCTCTTCTAGTAAGCTCTGTGCCAGTTTGGAGACCCACAGTGAGAGGAAGGCAAACATTTTTAATGCTAGGCACTGTGCTGAGAGCTGGACTGATTCACTATCTCCAAATGATGACTATCAATCTACTTCATAAACAGAAGGAAGCTCAGAACATTTTCTACTGTATGCTGCTGAGCTGGTCGCTGCCTTTCTCCAGGGGTCCTTCTGCCCCTGTTACCTTCAAGGTGCTCCTACTTCACCCAGTGTGAGAGGGAATGTGTGCTAGTGCAGTGTGAAGCACACCCCAAGAGATGACAAAACGGAAACCCAGGTTGGGGGGTGCCGAATGCACCTCTCTCCAATGTGCTGAGTTTCTGGTATGACCAGAGACTCTTGAATAAGTCATGAGACACCCTTGTGTCCCCAAGTGTGCTCCCTAAGTACTCATCCTGGCCCCACTTCTGTGCAACTCAGCCCATGGGTCAATGTTCCAAGCTGCTCCAGAACAGAATCGCAAGACTTGTCTCCCCAACTTGCCGCATACTTTCTTTCAAGAGCCAACTCCTTCAACATTCAAGTTGTCCAAAATCTCCCCATCCCACCAGGGCTCCTCTCTCAGAGGGAAGCTAAGTTACCTCTCACTGTCTCCTTAGCTTAAGCGTGCTTTGAGGAGCATGCTCAGCCTAGCAGTTGGAACTTGGCAAAAGCACGCGGCATGACTCATCCATCATTCTGAGCCAAGTGTTTGAATTCTCTCCAAGCAGGAAAATAGCCAGGGGGGTGGGCTGGGAAGGGATGGGGAGGGCCTACATGGATGCTGGCTCCGAACTGTCCGACTCTACTGCAAAAAGGGCAAGTACAGGGGAGACTCTCTGAGCATATGTGTCTCACAGCCAGGAACCCCTAAATCACGGTGAAACAGCCGCTATGCCTGCCTCTATCATGTATTATGGGGCATTAATAACTAATGGGAGGTTGTGGGACCAAAGGGCGGGAAAACTCAAAGGGAAGGTGACGGAGAGGCGTAATTTAGCAAGTTAATGAAGGGAACTATTAAATCACAGTTACATTATGCTGGCGAAATAAGGGTTTCCTGCTGCAAGATGCTTTCAATAAAATGTTGAGATTTCTCTCTTGACTGACAGTGGTATCTCCAACCATGAGGATGAGAGGCTATGACCTGGGGCCCCTCTAGCTACTGAGCATGGGCAAGGGTCCTCAAACTGGGGAGGCTTCGAGGCCCTTTTCAGTATCCAACCTTCTGAAGATGCCTTTACCCTCAGGATGACACCAGTCTCTGATCCAGCTACTGCTGGTAGCCTCAGTAACAGCTGACAGATTTCTCAATTGACTTCTTAGACCATGTGTACAGAGGGAAATGATGCTTCTGCTGGTACAACTCAGACAGCCCTTTGGCTATGCGTATCAACTTTATGCTTTTAAACATTTTCAAGTACCATTTCATCCATTTACTGGAAGCCGTCAGAAAGTGAGCTCCCCAGCAGGAAAGATAGGTCTTGTTCATTTTTGTGTGCCCAGAACCTATAAATGTTCACACTTAGTAAATCTTGAATTGGATACATGCATAAATGAATGGATGGATGGATGAAGGACAGATGAATCAGTGAATGGCATATGAATGATGGATGCATGATAGATGTGTAGATTATGGGTAGATGTACAATGGATGAATGATAAATGGTGGATAGATGACAGATGATAATAGGTGGTGGGTGGTTAGATGGTGGATGAATGATAGATGGATGATTGGGTGAGTGATGGATGGATGATAAATGATAGATGATGGATGGTAGACTGATGAATGATGGATGCAGGAATGACAAACATATAATAGATGATGACATAGAATGGATGGATGGTGGATGGGTGATGGGTGGATGGATGATGGATGGGTGGATGGATGGATGGATGGATGGATGAATGGGTGGATAGGTGGATGGGTGGATGGTAGATGGATGATAGATGATGAATGGGTGGGTGGATGGATGGATGGATGGATGGGTGGATGGATGGATGGATGGATGGGTGGATGGGTGGGTAGATGGGTGAATAGATCAATGGTGGATGATGAATGGGTGGATGGATGGATGGATGGATGGGTGGATGGATGGATGGATGGGTAGATGGGTGGGTGGGTGGTAGTTGGATGATAGATGATGAATGGGTGGGTGGATGGATATAGGGATGGATGGGTGGATGGATGGATGTTTGGGTGGGTGGTAGATAGATGGTTGGATGGGTGAGTAGTAGATCAATGGTGGATGGTGAACAGGTGGGTGGATGGATAGATGGGTAATAGATGGATGATGGATGATGAATGGGTGTGTAGATGGATGCATGGATGAAGGCATGAGTGGGTGGTAGATGGATGATGAATGGGTGGGTGGATGCATGCATGCATGGATGGATGCATGGGTGGATGGATAGATGGGTGAGTGGGTGGTAGATGGATGAGGGCTGGGTAGGTGGATGGATAGATGAATGGATGGTAGATGGATGATGAATGATAAATGATAGAAAACAGATGATGCTACACGATGGATGGATAGTGGATTGATGAAGGGATAATGGATGGATGAGTGATGAATGGATGAATGATAGATAATAGATGATGCTCTATGATGGATGGATGGTGGATGGGTGATAGATGATGAATAAATGATGAGTAGGTGTATGGACAGATGAATAGATGGATAATGGATTCATAGTGGACAGGTGGTAGATGGATAGATAATGGATGGGTGAATAAATGGCAGATTTATGAAGAAGCAAGTAAACGAATGAACCCTCATAGCAGTGGGGCTTTAAGAGATAGTTTGATGTGCTGAAGTACAGAGTTGAAATTATAACCTGAAAAACAGGCTTTCAGAACCTGAGCCCTTTGCTCTTTCAAGAGACACAGTAACCGAGATTTTAGATAGCACACGGGACACTGTAATTCCACACGAACAGAACCCAAGCATCACTTTCCCTGCTGGAATTTCATTTATCTCTTCGATATAGACTATTCTTCAGCATTTGAAGAACCGATGCTCTCTCCATCTGAAGGAAATCTCTAGAAGCCCCTGGAAGAAGATCCACACAGAAGTCAGGAACGTCACAGTGAGACTCAGACTCTCCTTGTTCCTTAGATTGTTTGCTTTGCTTTTGGCAGAAAATCTTGCTTCCATTCACGCTCTCCTACATGGTCAGGCCCCAAACCCTGGTGGGGGAGGCATGTGTACCAACACGCCAAGGGAATAAAGTCACAGCAGAGGTTTGTTTGGACAGGCAGGCTTAGCAAACTCAGAGGATGTGCAAGACATCCACCCTCTCTTACATTGTAAGAAGGAATTACATGGAAAACATATTGGGTAATTGAGGGATACATTTATCCATGTCCATGATTAGTCAAGGCTTCAGTTTTCTTGGAACGACTTTCACAGCCATGACCAAACCTCTCCATTTCTCCCCAGGAAAGGGCAGCTCAAACAGATGGGGATCTCTCAGAAGAATCTTCAGACCATAAGAGAAGGTGAGAGTTCACTTTTAGACCTTGTTCTCACTAAAAAAGCACTTTGAGATCAGAGAGCATCAGAAGTTACCACCTCCCTATGTAATTTTAAGCTGTTTCACTCCGACTTCATTTTCTTCCTTCCCTTTTCTTTAAAGACAAGGTCTTACTATGTAGTCCTGACTGGCCTTGAACTCACAGAGATACACTTGTCTCTGCTTTCCTAATACTGGGGCTGGAGAGATAGCTCAGTGATTAAGAGCACTGGCTGTTCTTGCAGAAGACCTGGGTTCAAATCACAGCACCCGCATGACAGCTAACAACTGTCTGTAACTCCAGTTCCAAGGGATCTGGCGCCTCTACAACTCATCAAGGGCGAAGACTCCTTTTGTTGTCCCTCTTCCTGCAACATTTAGACCATAGTCACAGCAGGCTCCAGGTGTGTTGTCCTAACCCCAACCAACACGTGAGATGGGATTGCACCCTCCCCCATTGAAGCCCCTCCCCACACGCTGTAAATACCTCTTAGATGTTCTACTTAACTTTCACCTTGTGTTCTACTGACCAGATTTTTTTTTTTAAATGATCACATCTCTACCTAAGAGGAACTGGGAGACTCTTCCCCTCTGCACAGGAACCACATGCCCAGCTAAACCAGAGTGATTATCAAAGGGAGACGTGATATTGGGCATCATCAGTCTCCTTGTCTAATTAACATTAATGATGACTCTACTCAGCCACCATCATGATGGCTTAAGCACCCCCTCCAAGAAGAGATGTCTTTGGGAAGCTTGGTAATGCCCAATGCCTGACTTCATCCTGACACAGAATAATCCATGATGTATGTTTTGGGGATCAAGATAAGGTTTCAGTAAAGTCAAATAGTGGATTTAGAGAGGATTCAAAGGAGAGAAAGAAAGGTTCATAAGGCACTAGTAGGTAGGACCAGTGAGAAAAGGCTGGAGATGCCACAAACCTTCCCTGAGCAGCCAAGGCGTTTCCAAACTGTGAGCATCTTCTTCTCCCTGGTGGGTCAAGCTGTGCTTTCCTCTACCAATGGGAAAAAAAGGAGCAAGACAGGAAACAGGAAATTCAGTAATACCAGGGACACTATGCAGGGAGGTGTGCGGAGGTGGGGAGGTGGCCTCAGTTTAAGAAGGGCTGTTTCATTGGTATCTGACATCTAGGGGATAACCAGTAAGTAGTTCTTGAATGGATAAAGAGAAGATGTAATCTTTCTGGAGGAACAAGTATGGATGTGAAGACTACTAGTCACAGGTATGTAACCAATCATGGTTCTCCAGAGAAAAGAAACGAGAGAGAGAGAGAGAGAGAGAGAGAGAGAGAGAGAGAGAGAGAGAGAATGAGAGTATGAATCTACTCGTGTAGTTTTGGCAACTGACAAGTCCAAAATGGGCAGGGCAGAGACTCAGGGGGCGCTGGTGCAGCACTGTGAGCATGAACCCAGTCTGCTGCCTGGAGAAGGCATTCTTCCTTGGGAAGTTCTGTCTTCTGAAGGTTTTCAGCCAATTGGATGAATTCCACCACTGCATGGAGAGCTATCTATTTTGCTCATACTCTACTGCTCTAAATATTAATCTCACTGGAGGAAACCTCCTTCCTAGTAACATAAGATACATTTGACCAACAGTGTGGGTACTGTCGTCTAGCCAAGCTGATATGCAGATGTGATGGTTAAACGTTGATTGAAAGCTTGAGATCTAGGATCACTGAGGAGGCAAGTCTCCCGATAGTTCTGCGAAGAATCATCTACATAAGATAAGTTGAGGTGGGAGAACTCACCCTAAAGGTTGCCATTACCATTCCCTGGGCCGGGGTCCTAGACTGAATAAAGAGAAATTGAACCAAGCACCCGCATTTTCTCTCTGCTTCCTGGCTGCGGTTGCAATGTGCCTTAAGTTCCAGCTGCCTTCGAACTGTGAGCCAAAGCAAACCCTTCCTAAGTTGCTTTTGCCAGGCATTCTATCACAGCAACAGAAAATAAACAAAGACACCATCAGAAAAGCCCTCTTCGAACCCAGCAATTGAGGCATACGCCCTTGGGGAATTCATTTTGCTCAAAATGTCTTTTGTAGACAAAATAAACATGTTACTCAGAGTATTTTGAAATATGAAAATGCATCAAAGGAGTTAGTCTCAAGGAACAGATAATGGATTTCCACTTTAGATTCAAAAGAAATTAAGGACAAAAGCAAGGAGGTGGGAGCCGCGTGCAAAGACGGCACAGCACAGGATGGAGGGACAGGCGGGGGTGGTTAAAGCCACGGGAGGCGGCTGACGAAGATGCTGGCAGACGGAAAAATCTGGTTTTGACTGAAGCAGGAGATGGATATTTGATAGAAATTAATTGAGTTTTTGTCCCAGCTGCCCCTCACAGAACCAGAGGAGGGGCTTGCATTGAATGGATATCTGTGTACTTGTTATTACTGGAAGCAAATGAAATAGGGTAGAAAAGGGTGAGATTATATTTAGGAAAATTTTATTTTCTCAAAACATGTGAAACTGGAACATTCCAGAGACCTGTGTGAGTGGGTTGAGGTGTGCTGGTCCTGTTTGGAAGTCCCACCCTGAGTGTTTCCTTGAGTCTATTGCGTTTAGGCTCCCTTTGTGCCATCGGTTTTTCTAAGCATCTGTCCTGAACTCACTCCAGCTCCAGGCTGTGACGAGCTTAGAGCAGACGCCACCTTGACTTTGCTGCTCCCAGCCCTTCAGCTTAGAGGTCAAGGGGAGGCCTGGCTGGATGAGTCCCCCCAGCCCGGAGAGTGCCTTACACACATGCCCAGTTCCTGAGAAGCCCCCAGCATCTCCTCCAAGCCCAGCCACAAGTCTGTCTTTCTCAGCTAGCTCAGAAGACGCAGAGGCTCTGCTCACTGCCAGATGAGCTCAGGGACCTTACCTTTGGCCCCCAGAGCTCTGCTCTGAGCCTCCTGCTGGCCCCTTCCACTGCTGTGTCCCTGCCCAGGCCCAGCACCCAGCACACCCTTCCCAGTTCTGGCTCCCAGAAACGTCAGCGTCAACCTCTCTCTGTGCTGTATCTCTGTTGGGAACTTTTTCCTGCTCTTCAACATTAAGGAACTAATCTTTTATTTGGTCCTTGCGACGGGCAAATCCAAAATCTGTAAGTGAATCAGCAGACGGCAGACTCGGGGAAGTTTTGGTACTGCGTAATGTGAGTCTGTAGACAGCCTGTGGCTTGGAGGAGTTCAAGTCCAGTCATCGGCTTCATCTTCAGTCATCTCCTCCCCCTCTCTCTCCCCCTCCTCCTCTTCCTTCTCCTTCTCCTCCCCTTCCCCCTTCCCCTCCTTCTTCCTCCTCTTCCCTTCTCTTCATCCTCCTCCCTCCTCC
>NW_008360311.1:1854016-1874079 GCF_000622305.1 Nannospalax galili
CTCTCCCCTCCTCCTCCAGGTCCTTTTCCTGCCCCCGCCTCTTTTCCACTATTTTAATTTCAAGATGACCATTTCAAGATAACCAAACATATTCTGAAAACACACAACTAGAAAAGTGTAAGTAAAAAAATTCTACCTCCACTACTAAGACCAACCTGGTGCCTCTCAGGTGGTAAGGTTCTACCTTGCTGTGATGGGTTTGGTAGATACCTACAGCCCCTGGTCCCCTTTAGGTAACTGAATAAGCGTGTCTGGGCACTTGGCATTTCTCCATGATGCCCCACCTTGTTCTACCTTGTGTTACTATTGATCTCTATATTCCAGACTCTCCTGTCTAAATTAAAATTTACTTGTGGGATCTTTATTTCCATGTCACAGAGTTTAGGAGAACTGGCTCCATATTGGTTTTGTTAATTAGGCCTTTCTGTGCACCTGTCCAGAGTCCTGTTCCGCTGGGGTCAAGGATACAGAAGCAAAGCCCGGCCCTCCCTGAAAGGGGATCTTAGTGTATCTTTCTCTACCACAAACTGCTGGCAGAATTCTCAGATGCTAACAACAGAGATGCAATAGATCATTACCCTGGGGTTGACACACGCTTGAGTGAGCAAGTGTTTACAAAAATATTGAGGGGCATTTGCAAAGCAGCTATCCGATATAAGCTAGAGATCCTATGTTCACACTGGGGTGACATGGAGTTAGAAGGAATCAGTTTTGAGAGGGTTAATTTTGAAGCTTCTGCAAAGCTAGGAGGCTGGAGGAGAAGGGTCCTCAGCACACCTGGGGTGTTATTTATGGTGCACTGAAGGCTGTCAACAGCATTCTTCCGGAGAATTTCGCCTGCAAGGGGAAGTCATTAAAAGAGGAGGCCCTACCACACTGGGGCTAAAGCCTTCCAGCTTCTAGTTTAATCCCTCTGACCCTGGAGAGGAATCTCATTTTCTGTTGACTTTTCCAGGCCTTCAGTCATCAGCTGTTATTTATATTTCCAGCCAGTGTAGCGTGTAGCGAAGAGATACTGATGTCAGACAGATCAGGACTCAAAAGTTGGCTCTGACACCACTAGGGGCTAAGAGAACTGGAAGCCAGATTTCCCAACTGAAAAAAACGTAAACTGAAAGCACCTAACTCATAGGAATGTTGTCAAGAGAATTAATTGCATCTGGAAAATGGTTCCACTCAGCAGGTGGCACAAAGTAGGAGTTCAATGAGCAGGAGTTAGTTTTAAGGTCAAATCCACTTTCTCTAAGGAGGGCATTATCATGCCAACAGAGAGAACCCAGCCCCTGTTCTGGGGGACCTCAGGATTAGTCCACACACCCTCCTTTTCTTAAAGAACACAGCTCCTGCTTTTAGGGTTCCTATCCCTGAACATAAGCCCCTGCCCCAGCTCAAGGACAAGTGAGTCCAAACAGAGAGATGGATGAAGAGCGCCCTCTAAAGGTCTGCAAGGTATTTGGCCAGACAGCGCCTGACTGGACAACCAAAGGATGTCTTTCATCCTAGTGGGTTTGAGATGCATTAAGTCCAAACGCTGCTTGATGGTTTTCCTCAAGACAGGGCTAAATAGATAATGAGGCAGTTTATACTTTATTCCAGGGAAAGAAGGTACGTATGTCAAATATAGTATTTTATCTCAGCACACAAGGAGGCAGAGCCACAGTCCTGGAAGACGCAGCTCTGAAGTGATGACCTGAAATCTTGTGAGAAGTGAGCTCAAATCTTTGCCCTGACCCCAAATATTTGAACGTGCTGAGCAGGAACATCCCCAAAAGGAGGGTGGATATACATGGTTTGCTCCTGTTTCCTTGGGCCTCACAAAAGCATATTTTCATACCAAATCTGCCTCGTGTCCTGTACACAAGATTAAACTTGAGGGAGATGAGGTCCATACTGAAGGGCTGCCTCGGATCCCATCGCCTAACACCTTCCTCATCCCCAACTGTGGTGGAGACAGAGCTAATCTCCGTCTTTCTAATCTTTTGTTTTGCATTTTTTGATAGGGAGGAAGAAAATGAGTTAGGTGGAACTGGGGTATTATTAAAACCGTCACTGTCACCATCGTGGGCAGACATACAGAGAACATTTACACAAGAAAGTAGAGCTGAATGTGCTTTTTACCAAGCATGCTGACCTCTGTGGGAGTTCTGACAAGCAAGATTTACCTATCTCTTATGATGGTACATTCAATAAGAAAATACATCTCCTAAGATATCTATATCAATCAGTTTCCCTTTGTTGAAAGGAAAAATAATACCTCCCCAAAAGAGATCCTTTGAAATATTTATAGGCTTATTTCCTACTGGAGTCTTTATTTGAATTTTACTATCATTTAGAATACAGTTCTGACATCTCCATCATTAATGCCCACAGTGACAACAGCCAGTGAGGAAGCACCACTCTAACTCAAAATCTAGATGTGAAGCCAGTAGGGCATCATATTAAAGGAAGGGAAAGGCAAATTAAAATAACAGCCCTATCTGAAATGGTCAGAAATTAAGTTTTCTGTAGGGTGAAAATCTCCTGTAGAAACCTTGCCATTTAAAATAAGATTAAAGTGAGATTGTGCAAGAACTAAGGCACAATACAAACTCTCTCTCCCTGAATGAAAATTTGCATGCAATGAACAATGAGCAGAGAGGAGAGCGTTCGGAGGCAAGATGAAGGGGATTTCTCAACACCAGCTGGGTAACAATGGGCCCCCTCACATCAGACTGCATGGGTGGGGCTCTGCATCTTAAACAAATCCCTGGGTCATTCCAAAACCTACAGGCTTTTGAGACTCTTGGCTTGAGGCACTCCTGGGAACTGCAGGTGGAGGAAAACCGAATTGCTCCCGCACTCCACTCCCCCTAACTCCGCTCGGCATTCTGAGTGGAGGCTGTCTGACTGAGTACTGGAGTGACCTGAAACAGCTTCAGTTATTTCCCAGGTCACCTTGAGTGTTGAGGGAGTGGTGGTCTCCCATTAAACAGCTGCGAGATCAAAGTCACCTCTTCTGCCACTGCAGCTACTATGTGGCCAATCCCAAAAAGAACACTGATTGCAGCAACGTTGCCACTGTCGATGAGAGGAATGTACAAACAAACAAAACAAGATGGACAGCACCCGAGGGCCAACACTGGAGATTTTCTCCTGGCATCCACGCACATACACATCCACATATAACATACGCACATGTACACATACACATATGCCATATACACATGCACACATAAAATACGGGTCTATAAGATCTATATATGAATCAAGCCCAAATGTGAAGATGGAGTGGGGGCTGTCAATGGTCCACCAGGGATGCAGGAGAAGCTAGAGAGGCCACACCCCTCCCTGAAATGGTCGCTGGAATAGGGAGTCTTTTCCTTCAGGAGTATAGATATTTAAATATCACCCTCTACACACATGTTCATACAAACTACCTTAATGAAACTCAGCAGGTCAAAGAAAACCAAAATAGGAAACAGACAAAAAGAGAACAGAAACAAGCCTCCTGGGGAAAGGTGCTCAACAAAGTGGGAGGGAGATGAGAGGGTGAGAGGATATGGGAGTGGCCAAACACAGGTAGACACATACAGTGACAGGGCCTGGGAGTGACCAAACACAGACAGACACATACGGTGACAGGGCCTGGGAGTGACCAAACACAGACACATACGGTGACAGGGCCCGGGAGTGACCAAACACAGACACATACGGTGACAGGACGTGGGAGTGACCAAACACAGACACATACGGTGACAGGACGTGGGAGTGACCAAACACAGACATATACAGTGACAGGGCCTGGGACTGACCAAACACAGGTAGACACATATGGTGACAGGACCTCAGAGTGACCAAACACAGACACATATGGTGACAGGGCCCAGGAGTGACCAAACACAGGTAGACACATACGGTGACAGGGCCTGGGAGTGACCAAACACAGACACATACGGTGACTGGACCTGGGAGTGACCAAACACAGACAGACACATACGGTGATAGGACCTAGGAGTGACCAAACACAGACACATACTGTGACAGGGCCTGGGAGTGGCCAAACACAGACACATACGGTGACTGGACCTGGGAGTGACCAAACACAGACAGACACATACGGTGATAGGGCCTGGGAGTGACCAAACACAGTATAAACACATACGGTGACAGGGCCCAGGAGTGACCAAACACAGACAGACACATACAGTGACAGGGCCCGGGAGTGACCAAACACAGTATAAACACATACGGTGACAGGACCTGGGAGTGACCAAGCACAGACACATACGGTGACAGGGCCCGGGAGTGACCAAACACAGTATAAACACATCCGGTGACAGGACCTGGGAGTGACCAAGCACAGACACATACGGTGACAGGGCCCGGGAGTGACCAAACACAGTATAAACACATCCGGTGACAGGACCTGGGAGTGACCAAGCACAGACACATACGGTGACAGGGCCCGGGAGTGACCAAACACAGTATAAACACATCCGGTGACAGGACCTGGGAGTGACCAAGCACAGACACATACGGTGACAGGGCCCGGGAGTGACCAAACACAGTATAAACACATACGGTGACAGGGCCCGGGAGTGACCAAACACAGACAGACACATACGGTGACAGGACCTGGGAGTGACCAAACACAGATAGACACATACGGTGACAGGACGTGGGAGTGACCAAACACAGACAGACACATACGGTGACAGGGCCCGGGAGTGACCAAACACAGACAGACACATACGGTGACAGGACCTGGGAGTGACCAAACACAGACACATACGGTGACAGGACGTGGGAGTGACCAAACACAGGTAGACACATACGGTGACAGGACCTGGGAGTGACCAAACACAGACAGACACATACGGTGACAGGACCTGGGAGTGACCAAACTCAGACACATACGGTGACAGGGCCTGGGAGCGACCAAACACAGACACACACAGTGACAGGACCTGGGAGGGACCAAACACAGACACACACAGTGACAGGACCTGGGAGGGACCAAACACAGACACACACAGTGACAGGACCTGGGAGGGACCAAACACAGACACACACAGTGACAGGACCTGGGAGGGACCAAACACAGACACACACAGTGACAGGACCTGGGAGGGACCAAACACAGACACACACAGTGACAGGACCTGGGAGGGACCAAACACAGACACACACAGTGACAGGACCTGGGAGGGACCAAACACAGACACACACAGTGACAGGACCTGGGAGGGACCAAACACAGACACACACAGTGACAGGACCTGGGAGGGACCAAACACAGACACACACAGTGACAGGACCTGGGAGGGACCAAACACAGACACACACAGTGACAGGACCTGGGAGGGACCAAACACAGACACACACAGTGACAGGACCTGGGAGGGACCAAACACAGACACACACAGTGACAGGACCTGGGAGGGACCAAACACAGACACACACAGTGACAGGACCTGGGAGGGACCAAACACAGACACACACAGTGACAGGACCTGGGAGTGACCAAACACAGACAGACACATACGGTGACAGGACCTGGGAGTGACCAAACACAGTGTAAACACATAGGAAATGGCTAATGAGCAATCAATAAGTAAAACACCATCAACAACCAAAACCCAGCTAGCAGGAAGTGTGAAATTAAAAGGGCAAATGTGAGCCAAAGGGTCGGCACATGGCTGAGATGGAAAGAGGCTCAAGTCAGCCGGGTAGAGTGGGGGACCTGGGAGTGACCAAACACAGACACACAGCCCGATCCAGGGCTGTCCTGGTGTCCCACAGGACCACTAGGGACAGGACATCCAGACAGGACTGATGAGAAGGATCGTAGTTCTATGACAGTATCTCTAGACACCTTGGAGACAAAAATCAGGGAGGAAAAGGAAGCGTTTGTGTCTGAGGTAGAGGCGCTTGCAGGACAGGGGAGGCAGGCTGAAATGGTGTCTATAGGTCACAGCAGACATAGGAGTCCTGAGGCCGAAGTTGATTTCTGACTCCCAACAAAGTCATCAGAGCTCCACAAATGACAATATTGAAAGATCTCCCTGATCCCAGGTACAAGTTCAGGGACGGGAAACGCCAGTCTGTCCCTCTCCAGTGAGCTCCGTGCACGTGTTAATGTGGGGGGGTTTTCCTAGATGGGAGCTAGAAACCCCACCCTCAAAGCAGCTGAGTCCCGAAGGGGCAGAGCTCTGGCATCACCGTGTCAGGCTCTTGGGGCTTCGATTTGAACTTCTATAGGGTTCTTCCTCTTTTGGAGTCTGGATAAGAAATGTTTTCCTGGAAGCTCTGTGATGTGCCCAGATTTTCCTCATCACCCTTTCTTAATGCCCCAGTCATCCCTGGGAACCAAGCAAGGGCTGATTCCACGTGTCAACTCAGCTCCTTCCATTCCCCTCTCCGACTAGGGTTAGGTACCTGCACATCGCCAAGGAATAAAGGTTAAAACCTTCTATGGCCAAGGACCATTCTGGGACTCTCTAGGTTCTTCTTCCACCTAGAAAGGATGCCCAAAACACATATGAATGATCCCCCCACCATCCTATACCTGGCCGAGCATCTGTTCCTAGAGAGCGCAGACAGGCTTGCCTAGAAGAGGATTTAAGTAACAATTCAGCTTCCGTGTTTCAAGAAGAACCTAGAAACTGAAGTCAGAGGGAATGGACTTTCACATTGGTACAAAACCTGTTCCTGGAAAAGGAGGGACCAGAGGCCTGAGATTTCTCAACTTGTCCAGGAAACCCTCCATTCTGAGAACGGTAACACTTTAGGTTTTCCTAACAAAGTACCTGCAGCTTCGTACCCACCCTAACAGAAGGCGATTTCCCACATGCTTAAAAGGGTTGGGAAAATCCCTGCATGGGGCTATGGAACTGGGAGATCCCTGCCTGAGCCGAATGTCTCCCTCTCAGAGCTCACCTGGAGCCTCTGCTGCGACTAACGCGATTCCTGTGCATCACCTGTCACCATCTGGCTGTAAATGCATCACCTTTGTAGACAGCACTTCTGATACTCCAACCAGGCTATCATCTCCCACTGTTCTTTCAATCTCCATGATAACTACTGAAACTTTAAAAAAAAAAACAAAAAAAAAACCTTATGTATTTTATTTGCTGTCTTTCCACAGCAGAATGTGAGCCCCATGAGGTACAGACATCATCCATCCTGTTCTCTGTAACATCTCTTGCACCTGGATGTCTGGGGCAGAGTTGGCACTTGACAGCTCCTATTGACTGACTGACTGACTGACTGACTGATTGAAATTAAAAGCATTTGAATCCATGCCGTATGACATGACAGCAGTCTGCATAGAGAGGGAGAGAGGGAGGACAGTGACCTTTGATATCAACACCACTGGTCAGAGAAATCTAGAACACTAACACTGAAGGGCTACGTTCTCTTTGTTAACTACAAATTGAGAAGAAAGGAGATGAGGTCGGACTAATCATTTTTACCACAGCTGATTGATTCTGGGCTGAGATGTAGCTCAATAGTGGAGATTATGTGTGACATTCATTCAATCCCCAGCACGGAAAGAAAAAAAAAAGACTCGTGATAGATCTCATGTACCGTGAGCATGCACGCACGTGCACTCAGACCCCCTCCTGCCTCTTGGCTACTGGAGAACCCAACCAAACTCTCAAACTAAAAGTGGCATGTTGGTAAATTTCTTCATGAAGCCACCAACCCATGGAACCCAAAGTTACAAGAGGCTCGTTACCCGATACACTGAAACCAAGCCCAACAAATGATTCTTTTTGACACATTTAACTAGAAATAATCATTCAGTTCAAGAACTGGCAAAGAGATGTTTTTTTAAAAAACTGTTTTAAAAAACTGTTTTTAAAAAACTTTTTAAAGACTGTTTACCTCATTTGTTTATTTTTACTCAGACTTATCTCTTCCTATTAGCGCCGCATCCAGCATTATTAGTGCCGCATCCAGCATTAGGACGCGAGCATATTCCACATGGAATTTTTTATAGGCAAAGAAAAGTCCACAGTACAGCTTGTTTCTCATTATAACACCTAGCCACCCAATAGCTGAAATTTCAGGACACAAATCAGACTTTTTCCTGCGTGGCTCTGTGCTCAGTTGGGGTCTCCTAAGTCGACAGGGGAAGATTGCACCTATTAGCACTCGTCAACCGAATGTAGATTGTTCCACTTTCAAGAAATGTTTTCTGAATTGGATTTAGGTTGGTGAGAAAATAAACTAAGTCGGAAATTCTTTGGGGCAAATTGCATATTGAAATGAGCAGTTTGATGTGTGACCCTTATGCGCCCCCAAAGGGGAACAGACAGGAGAAGAAGAACACTGCTGTGAGAGGCTGCTTCCACATCTGGGCTGCTCTGCAAGGCAGGGTCTCCAGTTTGAGTTTCACAGCCCTGTTAATGGGCACTGCATGACATCTGTGGCTGTACTTTTGGAGAAATTCCAAAGCCAGTGGCTTCCAGTTTTTAATCCTCATAGTACTTATTTCTATGGTGGCATGATTGTTCATGGCTCCACATTTATTTTTTATGGGAAACAATGCAAAATGAAAATCGGACTGAATTAGTAATTTGATCTTGTATCTGTCAAGGCCTGAAGATTCCTTCCTGTTCTGGAAGCCAAAAGGCGGGTGTTGACCTCACCCTGTCGGAAAAACTGAATATATTGCTGTTGTCAAGGACACAACACCCATATCCTAAGAACAGAAGGTGCAGAACGGCCAATGCAGGACGCGGCCATGTCACCCTGCCAAGCACACAGTGTCGCGCCCCCTCTGTTCGAGGGCTGGTGTCACACGGAGGCCACAGGTACCACATGCAGAAAAGTAGACTGTGCAGAAATTATTTTCACCCCATCCAACTGAGGAGAGAAAACTAATTGAGCAGCCAGCTCCTTCGTAAGCAAAAGAGCAAAGCCTAGCTCTGTGGGCCGGTCACACACGCTCGTTGGTGTGTGTACAGGAAAGGAGAACAGGGGCAGCTTCCAGAAAACTCAGGCTTCCTCCTGTACAGTACTACAGGATGATTTTAGGAGCTGTGGCTTTCTTTTCATATGTTTTTGGACAACATTATTTACATTCAAGAGACAGCAGCCAGGAGCTGGGTACGATTGCATATGCACCTAACCCTATCTCTCAGACAGCCCGGGCCCACACAGCAAGCTCAAGGCCAGCTTGGGCTACACAGTAAGAACCTGTCTCAAAAGCGAAAAACAAAACAACAAAAATGAGCAAGTAGCCCCAAGATCTGGGACTAAGAGGGTATGTGATTTGCCCAGGGTGACATAGCTAGTTAGTTAGAAGAGCTGGTCTTCCCAAAATTCCTTTACATAAACCAAAGTAGGCAGACAGGGCAGTGTGGACAGAGGGTAATAGGGTCTTCTGTGCTTATAGGGTCTTCTGTGCCACAGATGGGATGGGATGTGGCCCACTTAGTAAGGTTCTTGTCTAGCATGCATGAGGCCCCAAGTTCAACTGTCAGTACTGCAAGAAGAAAAAAGGCCTCCATGGAATGAGAGGTTGGGGAGAAAGCTGGCGGCTGGCGCTCTGAGCAGCCCTGCCTCCCCTTCCACTGTTGTCTGCAAGCCCTCCTCTTCACTCTGCCCAGGCAAGTCCCCGGCTGCTGGAATGCATCCTACCTTCTTATCTGGGCGCTAATCACTAAATAGCAGGTGGCTGGATTCTATTTTTCATCCCCTGCTCTGTCCTCTCCTCTCTTTAACCCATCTCCTCAGGGCTATGAATTTCTGAATCTCAAACAGGAAACCTCCCTGATTTGTTCACACCTGGAATATAGGGTCTCTTTGTTGGGTGACTGCAAACAGGAGCAGGGAAATGCAGAGAAGGAGCTTGGGGGCAGGGGATGGCGATGTCAGCTAAAGGCCAACAGTGCTCTGGGGGGCAGGGGCATGCACACATGCACATATTTGAAACTAAACATTCTTTCAACTCCATACCTCCCCCCATCTTCACTCCCAGCCAATGTCTAAGAAGACAAAGAGGCTTTACTATGTGTCATTTTGGTTATCAACACTCCCACAAATAGGTTGACAGAGGAAACAGGCACAGCACCTCTACGGGCTTGTTTGGGGTTGAAATAACAACCAATGGCCTGGGGGCTCCTGGAGATTGGCTGAGTTTTTGTTTCTACAAATGTTAGGCACTGGCTCTTGAGAGAAGCTGTCATCAGCACTCCTGTCCCCATGGGTGTCAGGAAATCTCTCCTGTAAAGTCCTTCTGTAAAGCCATCTACCCTATTCATGAGTGTCCATTTTGAAAAGGACGTTCGGAGGTCAGTGGTCCAGGCTCCTGCTGTCTTCACCATTTGTCTATATTGTGGTCTACTGGGCACTCAACTCTCTATGAGGACAAAACACTGGACACCAGGATAGACCTCCAAGTCCATGCATTCACCCCCACAGCCTGTGGGCACTAGGACACCAGGGGAGCATTGCATCTGCACAAATCGAAGTTTATACATTTATTAAAGAGGTGATTCACAATCACGTCATCTAACACATCTAATCCATTCACTCATTCATTATACTAATGAACACGAAGTGCCTGCTGGATGTGGGGACCGAGGTGAGGTGCTGAGAACCAAGGTCCTCTTCATGGAGCTTCTAGTCATGCAGTAGAGACAGCACAGAAAGTTGTGGAAATAGAGGGAGCACTCAGCATCCGGAGCACCATGAATTCAGGGAGAGCTGTGACTGACGGACTTCAAACTCCTTTGAACATGGTAGTTTATCTTT
The DNA here is from genome assembly GCF_000622305.1 of Nannospalax galili. Taxonomy (NCBI): domain Eukaryota; kingdom Metazoa; phylum Chordata; class Mammalia; order Rodentia; family Spalacidae; genus Nannospalax; species Nannospalax galili. The sequence goes on from NW_008360311.1 coordinate 1,864,763, forward strand.
CTTAAAGCATTTATTCCATCAATGCATCCCTAAGTTCTTTGTGTGTCTGTGTGTGTGCAAGAGAGAGGGCACATGTGCAGGTGTGTGTACATGTTCATGTGTGAGGGAGTACACGTACACTCATAAATTATACTTTTATCTGCATGTCTATAAAATGCTTAGATGCAAATATGTCCTTCATAACCTAACACTAAAACATGTGAATATCGCCAACCTAAGTCTCCCTGAAGAAATATCCCTTCCATCTCAAATGAAGAAATTATTAGTAATGCCTACCCTAACCAGGGCCCCAGGTGGGCAGTTCTTCCCTGGGTCTGAGCTGGCTTTGCTTCATTGGACCCAAGGGTGTGGCCTCTCAGGGAAGCTTGGAGCAATCAGCAGAGAACCTTCATTTAGTCCTAAATTCCAACTCCCCAGGGGCAGCCCCATGACTTGGGTGAGGTTGTGGCAGCAATGTGTGGTTGACTAGGAGGAGCAGCCTGGAGCCATGGGACGGCTGGTTGCTCTATTAGACATGCTATATAATCTTTAGCAGAAATTAGATGGGTGGATTTGCTTGTCAAGAACTATGAATGCAAAAAGAACCCAGAAAATGTAGCTGTATTTGAACAGGGGCCAAACAAGAAAGTCTGTGAATCATGAATCATGAAGTCCCACTTAAATCAAAAGGATGGCGCAATCCCAGCTCTCTGCACGTGCACAGGTAAAACTACACAGTCATGGACTGGAGAGATGCTCAGTGGTTAAGAGCACTGGTTGCTCTTGCAAAGGACCCAGGTTCAAATGCCAACATCCACATGACGACTGATAACCATCCATAACTCCAGTTCCAATGGATCTGATGCCTTCTTCTGACCTCTGCAGGCACTGTATGACTTGGGTTCACTTACATACATGCAGGCAATACTCTCATACAAAAATAAATATTTTTTCAAAAACTACATGGTCATTCCTAGTGTCAACTCTGGACTATACAACCTGATGGGCACCAAGCCTATGTCTACCCATGGCATTACCCTTACTAACTTCTGTCATTGAAAAGATAGTTCAATAGCAAGTCTAGCCCATGACAAAGGACAGAATGCTCCAACTGCACTGGGGGTCGTGTAAGGCGCTTAGCTTGGACTTGAAAGACAGATCTACCCTGGTTCAATGTCTCATTCACGTCTGGCCTTTGACAAACCAGCTCGGTTTTCTGACCTGTAACGTGACAAGGTTACTTAGGGCTTCCAGTCTGTGTTTCCAGGCCCAGTACCGGAAAGAGTGTGACAAGCTCTCCCTGCCTTGTCTGGTCACATAACTCTTCCTACAGACCTTTTCCAAGGAGGACAGGAGCTCTTACATTAGGCCTGGGCTGTGGGGTGTTGCTTCCTGATGAACCCCAATGGCCTCTATCCAGAGGACTCCTCCAAGCCCTGCATGAGAAGGAATGGTGGAGTATTTGCCAAGCATGCGCTGCATGAACAAGATATGGCGGCACATTCCTGTAATCCCAGCACTCAGAAGGTAGAGGCAGGAGAGTTAGGAGTTCAAGGTTGTCCTCAGCTACATAGTCATTTCAAGGCCAGCCCAGGCTGCGTGAAATCCTGAAGCCAAATGGTTCTGCCAATTTTGGGAGTAGGCTTTATGAGAAGGAGCTGTTTACTTAGTAACTAGAAATTTAAAGGCATGCATTGTGGGTCTCCCCATCCTCTGCCCCCACAGCCCCATGAGCGCAGAAAGAAGAAAGAACAGCAGATTTTTTGACACAGACCGCACCCAACCCCAGCCCTGGTCTTACTGAGGTAATATCTTTGTCCGCTGCCAAATGGGCCTGTCGGTGTGTGTAACAGTTGCTTCATTCTGACCTGTCACGCCTTGCCTATGGCAGTGAACCCAGGAGCCACCGTTTCCTGCTGCTCTCTGGCCTACTTTCTCAAGCACTGCAAGGCAGTCAGGAAACAAGAGGGATGAATTGACTTTCTCCCAGTGAGCAACAGCCCCAACAGTGCTCCTGCCTTCTAGGTCCTTCCTAAGAAGCCACAGCATAGGCATTCAGGTAAAAGACTCCGAGATTCTCAAACTGAATAAAGACTCTTAAAGAGTGAGACCTGGGGGCTCAGGGTCTCCAAGGACATCTGCACTGGTGCTACACAAGGACAGCACAAGAGTGCTTGCATTGTAAAGTCAGGTAAGAGCCTGGTATGGTGGCTTACACTGGGCATTCCAGCACTCAGGAGGCTGAGGCAGGAGGGCTGCCTCAACTTTGAGGCCAGCCTCAGCTACATAGTGAGTTCCAGGACTGCCTGGACTACATTATAAGATCCTGTCTCAAAAAAACAAGAAAATAACCAGTGTGGCAAGATATGCCCATTGCAATAGAGGCATGAATATTATGGAGGTAACCAATGGCTCTGTGATTGGATTTAAGACCCAAAGCAGAAGTGCATGCCTGGTGCTATAAATCTGGCCAAGAACTGGGGATCTACTACTGCCCCAGGGGTAAATCTACTACCGTTGTTCTGCTAAATGAGCATAGTATCAAATTCACAGCTCTATGTTCATAGATTAGATTAGTGCAGCTCACAGACCTCAACAGAGATGTTTCTTTGTGCAGCAGATGGTGGTTAATGCAGAAACTCACAACTGGTCAACGTGAAAAGTGTCAGTGGACTGCTCAGCCACAAATGAAGCACCTATATCTCCCCCAAGGCTCAGGCACCGTGGTGGAAGAACGGGAAAGATTGTTAGCGCATGAAGGCAGGGACTGGGGCAAAACTGTGTGCTGGACATGACAGAACTGCTGTGCTTATGAACTCACAGCAGCTCCAGTTACTACACAAGACCTGCACAGGATCAAGCCAGTCAAGATTCCAGCATGGATGTGGGGGCGGCGGTCACATGAACTTCCACCTCGAACTGAGGAGCTTTTGACAGCTGGTGGTTTCTGGTGGAGGGAGTCAGTTTTAATAGTGTGGTCCCTGATAGGTCAACCACACACCAGTAGATGGTCACATACCTATGAGTGTGGATGAACAGCACAAATTGGGACTCAGCAGATTATTAAAAATAACTAAAAATAAGTAAATAAAACCAGATAGACCTCAACTAGATCAGCTCCAGTGCAGCGGATACCTGTCTGTACTTTGATCCCACACCTTGCTGTACTCCCTCCGCTCTCTGAAATGACCTCCTACTTGATAGCCTCTGGTCACTGAGATAATGTATTCCTTCTTTTTAAAAATATTTTAAATATTATCTTTATGTGTATGAATGTATCACCTGCATGTATATAAGGGCACTTATGTTGTGAAATGTCTGCAGAGTTCAGAAGAGGGCCTCAGATCACCTGGAACTGGAGTTGTGGATGGTTGTTAGCCACCATGTGGGTGCTGGGAACCAAACCCAGGTCCTCTGCAAGAGCAGCCAGTGCTCTAACCACTGAGCCATCTCTGCAGCCCACGTATTCCTTCTTAATGCTCAGCTTACAGGCTCCTTCCTCTGAAAACCTTCGATGACCCTGTCCATCAGCCATAGATGCCTTTCCTGCTCCCCAGTTCCCCCTAGATAGCTCTATCTATTGTACAGTGCCAGTCGTAGCAATTTCCCTGTTGCAAGAAAACTTATCAGTAGCTTTGATGTGGCTGTTGCTACTGTTTTATGGTGCTGGAGATGGGCCGAGGTTGTGTACACTAGGCAGTAGCTATGCTACTGAGCTATCTCCTTTTGTCCTGAGAAACAGGCAAGTCAGTTCCAAAATGTTTTCCTGGGAGCACCGCATCTCTAGCCAAGTTGGTTGATCATTGACCTTATCGGCATGGCCCTCCCTATTATAAAAAGATCCTCTCAAGTGAGGTCAGGGTTATCCAGAGTTTCTGATAATTTAGCTCTGTATTCTGGAGAGGAAAAGAGACTCCTGGGTACTGGATGAGTTGCCTGACACTCGGAGAATTTTCTCAAGGTGCCCAATGAGATTCAAATGTGGGAGAGGGAAACGGGGCTAGAGGTCAGCAGGCCCAGGCACCACAGCATTGATGGTATTGCTCATCCCATCCACAAAATCATGCCAGAGGACGGTCCCCACCAGGTCTAGTCCCACAAACGACACAAGCACATGAGGACGTGTGACCACCACATACTGCCCACCCCATCTGGAACATGCCAGGCTCTCCAGTACTCAAAGGCCCCAGACCCTTAGTGTATCAGACTGCGCCAGAGCCGTGAGTCATCCAGGACACATGCAACTCAGGACTAGCCTATTTGACAATTATTTACTGAGCAAATGCCCAGTGCCAGGTGCCATGACAGGTAGCAGGCTGGTGCCTTCTATATAACAGGCTGCAAATCTCTTCTCCCCCAGTCACTCATGGAGTCACTCGTGGAGGTAAGCCTAGTGTATGTCATGTCAGTATGTCCTGCTGTGAGTTTATAAAGGGAAACCCTGGGAATGAGCCTTAAACCAACCACAGGTGGCTGGCGATTGGGACCAGTGGCTCATCTGCTGCAGCTGTGGGCCACTTTGTAGGCGGTGTTTGAAAGTAGAAATGGAGGTGCATGTGTTGAGTGTTGGGAGTAAAAAAATCTTTTTACCTTCCACTCAGTCTTGCTCTGAATTTAAAACTTCTCCCTGCCCCCCAAAATGGCTTATTAAAATAAAAAGTTTTTTATGATTCTCAAAACCCACATTTGCACATTCTTTGGCGGCTCTTCTCGGGAATGGTAGGTTAGCAATGTCTTCAATTCTAGCAGATTCTGACGTGCTTTTAAGCAAATGAGTGTGGCTGAGGGAAAGCCAGGGGAAAGAGTCTCACAGCTTTCACCCCGTTTTCTGGGATACTTTCACCTGGAGCCTAAGCCTACCTCAGTGTAAGAAACTGGACTGCGAGAGGCCGCCATGCTGAGCAAGCTCAGGCAGGTGGGAGTGAGCCGACTGACATGGGTCTCTGACAGTCACAGCTGAGGTCCCAAGCCAGAGTCAGAGTCACCTGCCAGACCTGGACTAGATCCATGTCCTAGTGACCCCAGCTGCCCCCCAGTCTCAGGTCTACCCAAAGGCTCAGGTCCGCTAACCATTAGGGATTGTCAGCTGAGGCTGGGCATTCTGTGAGGCAGCGATAAGCAACCTCCTGAGCTTTGTTCAAATCCCTGTTCTCAAAGTCCATCCGCCAAATAAAAATATTGGTTGCCTGGGCTCAGTTGGTAGGGTGCTTGCCCACTATGCACAAAGCCTGGGTTCCATTCTTAACACTGTATAAACTGGGCATGGTGGTATGTGCCTTTAATCCCAGCATTAGAGAGGCAGATGCAGGAAGATCAGGAGTCCAAAGTTGTCCTCAGGTACACGGTGAGTTTGAAGCCAGTCTGGGCTACATGAAACTATCTTTTAAAAAAAAAAAAAAAAGGAGTGGGGGTGACATCCACACCTCTGTGTGGGCGATCTGCAGCAACTGTGAGGCTTAGCAATCCATCCAGTGATCTGAAGACGCCAGTGAAAGGAGAAAGGCCACAAAGATAAGAGTCCCTACGAACTCATAGTTCACATTGTCTCCTCTTTAGATGTAAAAGAGAGTAGGCAGGACCTGGAGCATGGCTCAGTGGTTAGGAGCACTGACTGCTCTTGCAGAGGACCCAAGTTCGACACCGTCTTCTGACCTCCATGGGCACTGCACAACACAAACATGGGCATGTATACATACATGCAGGCAATACACTCATACACATAATAAAAATAATGTTTTTAAAAAAGAGAGAAAGAATGCAATCCCGTTCTGTTCTCTGGGCCTGGCCACTGGGAATTCAGGAGGGCAGGAGTCTCCCGCAGAAGTCCCCTGTGGCTGGAAACCAAATGACTTCACAGCAGGGTATCTGTCCATTTGCCTTGGCTCCCTGGAGAAATGCAGCTACTGGGCTGATTTGAAAGCTAGAAAGTCAGAAATTGGTTCCTCTCAGCAGGAGAGGGAGGTTGCCCCTGGTGACTTGGCCTGGGCAGGCACCTCTGGAACCCGGCTTCTGCTACTTCTCTGCTTCTCAGGCATGCTTTAGAGGGTAATAAGGATTGTCTCTCCTCCAAACTATACCAGCATTTTCACTGACATTGTTGACGGCTGCCATCATAAACAAGACCCCAGCCAGCACTAGGGATCCCATTTAACATGGCTTCAGAGGGTGGCTCACAGTAAAGAGCCCTCTTCACAAAGTGAGCTCTCCCCTGCTTAGAAAAAAGACCTGCACCTCCCAAAAGACCTCTAGGAATGTATCCTTTTAGGCTCAAGTTCACTTATGGAAAAGCCATGGACACTCTTATAGTAGGAGTAGAGTGGGGCTGCCGTCAGCTGCCCTAACCAGAGCCCAGGAGCTTTTCCTCGGCAGGTCACAGCTGGGACATCTGGGCCCTCAGGAGTCTTTGGGACAGGCACCATAAGTCCACACAGAGAAGTCAGAAAGACCCTTTCCCTGTTGGGCTCACCCAATGCCCTCTGGTTTGGTTTTCTGAAGATTCAGGAATTCACATGTAGAGGCTGAAGGTGTTTTCCCTCTGAAGGTGTTTGGTTTGTTCTGATTCAGCCTCTTCTTCAGTTTGATGGGTGAATTAGAAGCTGAATTTACAGGCCACTTGAATTAGAAAAGATCTTAGAAGCTGGGTGTGGTGGGAAATGCCTGAGGCCTGCCTGGTCTGCATAGTGAGTTACAGATCAGCCAGATACAAAGTAAGACCCTGACTCAGAGGGGGGAGGGGGGGGCAGAGAGACAGACAAACAAAGAGACAGACAGAGACAGAGATCTACCAAAGTCTATCCTCAGGAAGGGAAGGCAACCATCCATCTGTTGTTGGTCACACAGCACAGGCTCTGCAGAACCAAATGCAGACCTGCAGACTCTGGCTCCAAGCCCAAGCTCTTAGCATGGTACAGTCAGACTCCACAGAAAGCTTGCTTCCTGATGGATTGGTTATTAGAACCTACTTGGAATCAGTCAGCTGCAAACCTAGTGCCAGGGGTCCTGTCCACCTGAACGCCCACCCTACCTCCTCTCCTCCCAGCCCTGTCCCCTGACTCTGCGTTCCGGTGTGCTTTTCTGTGTCCTTGAAACATTTCACACATCTAGGCTACCATACAGACTATTTCTTGTAAATGCTAACATTGTACTTTGACAAACCGATAAAATTCGATTTTGGTCGATGTGGTATTTGTGGGGCATTCAATAAACCTGGAACACATTTTGGAGCGTGCTAGGTAAAGAACATGGTTCTTTGCAGACAACAGAGAGACTGCTTCAACATAAATATTAGCAATACGGGCACTGGCCGTCCTGCACTACAGCTCTTGGTGTACCTGCTCTCCCCACTGCAAATGACCAAAGTAAGGGTTTATACAACATCTGTGTCAACTCTCCATCTCTCACAGGCCCAAACAGAGCAGAGCTTCTCACCATATGAGGACCCTGTGAACCTTCACCAGATTGAGCTTCATAATACTGTTAAAGCCTGTTAGATGATAGAGAATATTAGATGTTTTCAAAGCTTTTCAAAAAAAAAAATTGATCCTATTGATAACCCATTATCTGTTATTGTCATAATGTTTTACAAACTACCCTAAAAATTAGGGACTAAAACAGTCACCTTCTAGTATTTCTTGTGGGGCCACAGATTGACCAAATCTGCTAACTAAAGCTGGGTTCAGCCAACCCATGAGGCATGCACTCGCATGTGTGGTCAGCTGGAGAGAAGGAAGGATCTAAGACAGCTGAAGCCAGGGCAGGCTGTCCACACAGTTTCTCCCTTCCAGCAGTGTTGCAACTTGATTCAGTGGAAACCATAAGTCTCCAGAGAGAGTAGAAACACCCATGACCTTTAGACATCTGGGCCCACCCGGAACCTTCTTCACATAGACTGCACTTGACTAGGAAGAGAGAGTCACCAGGTGAGCCCCAAGTTCAAAGGTGGGAAAATCAATTCCACATCTCCGTGGAAGAATCACAGTGGCTTGCAGGATTGTGCTTAGTTTTGCAATTCATCTGCCTCAAAATCCAATTTTAATATGAGGGAAGAAAATGGAGGTTAAGAAAAAGCTACTGGAAATAATCTAAAACCGGATTGCAGTGAAGGGAGCCTGCAAACTCACCAAAAATCATTGAACTGTGTGCTTACAATGGCTGAATTTTATGATCTGTAAATTGCCCCTCGGTGAGGCTATTAGAGGGAAAATATAATTTTTAAAAATATATTGACAAACATTCAGCTTGGAATTGTCTAAACCTGCGTTTAAGCCCAGGTGTATGAAGCTCTGCGGTCTCTCCACTGAGGTGTAGGCGTCTAACGTTCCTAAGATCAGCTCAGGGCGTCAAAGAACTACAAAGAACCTCCAGGGTTATTCTGTCCACCGCTCTTTCAAGCACCTGAACGTGTGGCCACGCAGCCCCGGGAACACAGACGTCTTCTGAGGCTGAAAAATAGAAGCAGCGACAGGAGACCCAGCCTGGACAGGACACCTCATCTCCTCGCGTGCAGTGGGGATCCGGGCCGCTCTGTGCTGGAGGGAACCTGGGCCACACTCCCAGAAGCAGGAGCTGCACCCTCTCCCTATGGTGGCAGGATCCTAGGTCTCCAGGATCACCACCCAGATCTGGGAATTCCGTCTTCTTTAGGCTGGCCATGGCTGCATTCGGACTAAAGTTCAGAGATCCTTCTGTGGGTTACAGTCCCTGACAGGATTCTGGGAGGGAGAACTGCTTTTAAAAGTAAGAGTCATCGGATGTGATCGTCCTCTTCTGGTCATTAAGAGGTCTGTGAGGATGATGAACACATGAAAAGGACCTGGTTTTATCCTGTAATTTGGAGGGTTTTGTTCTGGGGGGTGGGAAACCACAGTTCTGAGGAGGCTGCGCACCCAGCTCTCCATCAACCGAGCTTTGAAGAGCGGATTGAGAGGCTTTCATCAGCTCAGGCAGACCACATCAAAAGCCGCTGGAGACTCACGCAGCACGTCAGGCGCGGTCAGGCAGGCGTTATCAGACGCTCTTTCAGGATATTATGACCTAGAATCTGAGGAAAGGAGGAAGGCCATAAAATAAGGTGGGGAGGGGAAGCGAGGTAGATGCGGAGCGAGTGCAGAGGAGGAGAAAGGAAGGAAAAAACGGGGATGTGGGCGGAGCAGGGGAAGAGGACGTCAAGGGAAGACAGCGAAGGTGGGGGTAGCAAAGGAGAGCAACCTTGACACACGGGAGAGGCGCAGAGGGGGGTCAGAAGCAGAGACAGAAACAGCCTTCCAGGTGGGGGGGGGGGGAGAACCAGATACAGAGAAACAGCCTTCCAGGGGGGGGGGGGCAGAACCAGATACAGG
>NW_008360311.1:1874936-1883521 GCF_000622305.1 Nannospalax galili
GACACAGAGAAACAGCCTTCCAGGTGGGGGGGGTCAGAACCAGATACAGAGAAACAGCCTTCCAGGTGGGGCGGGGGTCAGAACCAGACACAGAGAAACAGCCTTCCAGGTGTGGGGGGGGGGTCAGAACCAGACAGAGAAACAGCCTTTCGGTGGCGGTGCGGGGGGGCGGGTGTGGTGGTGCAGGGTACAAGGCCTGTACCATCCAGAGGACCTTGCTCTGAAGGAGCCTTCCCTGGAAATAGACCAGAGCAGTCCAGTTCTTCCCAGAACCCCAGGGAAGCAGGCACTCCAGCCAACTTACCGCTGGCTCCCCAAACACTCCTCACCTCCCACCTCCCAGGAACTGTCTGACCTTCCTGGCCTACCCAACTTGGGCTCTGAAAGTCAAGGGCACAGTCATTAAATGCCAGCAGCTAGCCAAGCCCATTCTGGAACAATTTCTTCTTCTGTTACACACAGTTTGGGCACTAATGTATTGATGGAGGTCATAAATCTGCCTTCTTCATAGATCCAGTTCGATTTCCCAACTAATTGGAAGCAGACAAACTCACTCGTGGGTCAAACTAAGCAAATATCCCTATTTCTGTGAAAGACATGGCGTTGTCCTAACCAAGAAGAGTCTGGACGCCCGAGCACCCTATGGGGAGCTTTGGGGAGCCAGGGGCCGCCGGAAGGCGTCAAGCGTGGCATGCAGGAGACACCTGAGGATGGCAGCTGGAGGGGCTTTCCACAAGCAAACTCAGCTCATCTCACACCCTCAGGAGAGATGGTGAAAACAGAGGGGCCAAAGCCAGAACAGATGGCAAGACTCTAACCCAGCACTTCTAAGTGAGCGTGTACTTTATCCTTCAATAAAATAACCAATAGCCACATTTTTTTAAATTATTGTTCCCAACTCACTTAATGAGGAGACACAGGCTCAGAGAGGGTCCGTTACTGGTCCAAAACCACACAGCAAGCACCGGGAAGAGCCAACAGCTGCTACTGGCCCCAGGGCTGGTCTAAGTGGCCCAGGGCTCCACTGCTCCAGTAGCATATGGTGAGGGGGAAATGCTCTCTAGCTCTGTTATCCACTCGTGAGCACCATGTGGAGGGAGAGGAAGGAGCACACGCAGGACAGGAACCCATGGGCAGCCTCAAGCAGGATGGGAAGGGATCAGAATTTGAACAGGGTAATCGCTGTTCAGGGCACATGAGGCTCAGTTAACATACAAAGAGTTCTGAGCTTTGGGATAATAGCACAGTCTTTTTCTAAGATGAAGATGGCATTACTGTGGGCAGCAGCAGCTGATGGAGCCACCTTCCCCTCGCTCTTCTTTATGAAAGCAGAACATTGTGTATAATGACTGAGCTGTCAGCACTTAATGACCCCATCTCTCAAATGGGCCAACACGTGGCACCTGTCCTCCCCCCAACACCAGCTCTCCCTGGGGCATCTGACCTGAACAGCCCCTCCTGGCCCACTCAGCCCCTCCCAGCCCACCTGCCACAGCAGGTCAGAGCCCAGGCTTTTATCAGAGCTTGGTTTAGATCATACAGCCACGACTTACCACCTGTTAACCTCACATACTGCTCAACTCTGAGCCAAGCTTTCTTCATCTGTAAAATGGAAGCTATAAAAATACCTTCATCCCAGTGGCGTTAGAATAACACTAAAGGAGTCATAGGTTCCAGGAGATAGCTCAGTCAAAACAAATGCTTGCTCTGTAAGTATGAGGACTTGAGTTAGAACCTTGGAACCCATGCAAGAAAGAAGGCAAGCTGGCATGGCAGTGTGATCCCAGTGCCCGGGAGATAGGCAGGTCTTTGGGGCTCGATAGACATCTCAGGACTCAGCATGCTTTGCAAGCTCCAAGCTAATAAGAGACCCTGTCTCAAAAGACAACATGGACAGCAGCTAGAAAATGACACTAAAGTTAACCCCTGGCCTCCACATGCAGGTAAGCACACACTAGTATGTACACACAGGGAGGCACACAAGGCATGCACACACACAGGCACATGCATACACACTAGTGTGTACACACAGGGAGACACATGCACACATAGGCATACATGCACACACACTAGTTTGTACACACATGGGGAGGCATATGCACACAGGCATGCACACACACACAGGAACATGCATACACAGAAAGAGCCACATATAACATCTAGGACCATATGACGAGCAGTCTACACAAAAGCCACCAGTAGGATTTTTTCCACACCTCTGTTTTATTTAAAGCTGGGAAGAGGAAATTGCTTACATAAAAGCCAGACAGAGCCTGGCTGTTCCTCCAAAGGCAATAATTACAGTGCTACTTCCAGGCACAGACAGTCCCAAGAATGGAATACACATTTGAAACAAGTTCATTAAAAAATTGCTTACTCATAAAAGCTACTACCATTACAGCCTGACAAATGGGAAGCACAGTTCCCATAGATAAGAAGCCTGCAGTGAAAAGCCTGCTGCCCCGTGTCTCCTGCTGCCTGTGTTCCTGCCCCTCCAAGCTTTCTTAACCTTTTATAGGGCCTGGATGACAAACCTGGGGAGGTTTTATGTGCCTGTGTACTCTGAGTTTCCCCAAAACTCCAAGTAGGATGGAAGAAGGCCAACATGGTGCCCAGCAAGACTGGGGCCCGTGTGTGTAGTGGAGGCAGGTACATCCTCCACCTCCGCAGCCTACCTGGAGGCCCCTGAAAGCTCAGCACCATCCATGGCTTCAGGGTCTGCACTTGTGTCTCACAATTCATTCCAGGAAGTGTGGTCAGTGTATGCTCTGCAACCCCAGCCCAAGCGGGTCACCTGCATGGACGTGGAAACAGCCCTGAATGGGAAGGTAAGAAACGCAGACCATCGTGACTAGACATTGTCACTTAACCTCCCCGAGTCCACATTGCTGTCTATGGAATGCGGGTAACAGTGAGTACCCTCATAATGCTCCTATGAAGGAGAGCTGTGTTTACACTGAACTTGCTGTGCAGAGTATCTGTACAGGGCAGGTGTTCCTGTTATTCAAAGAAAAGGATTAAGGTACAAGCTCTGTCCGGAAACTGAGTCTGTGGACAGTCTGTCCCTCTGCCCATCTCCCCTCAGAGTTTTGTCACATTCTAATCGATACCACTAAGACTGCAGAATGCTTCCAAAGCATCTCTTGGTACAAATACAGCCTGGTGAAACAGGATTGAGAGAACTGTGTGCGGGACCCCTGCACCTTCCTACATCACACCTAGCCCAGACAGGGAGAGCGGAATGGAGGCATCTCTGAGCTCTTACAGAGCCTGGGGCCAAACAAACTCACCAGAAACCACGCTAAGCTTTACCCATTCTTATATAACTCTGAACCTATAGACTTCTTTTTCACCCAAGCCTACTTGATGGCTGCCTGCCTCATGGGAAGTTAAAAACTATGTGTGGCTTAATTACACAAACCGACATTATAGGCTCTGATTTTTTTTCCACTCTATTTTGTGAGAAGGAGAACTTAACACTGCCATAGATTTGAGGAGCCAGATTCCTTCAAAGCAAAACTGTCCTAGAGAATCATCTTTCTGAATTCAGGACCCATTGTGCCCAGAGAGAGAAAAGGCCTGTCTTCAATTCAAATATGAAGAATCTAGGCTTTTAGGCATCAACTGTTTATTCTAGAAAAAGGTTTTCTGTGTCCAGTGTATGCCAAACATTGTGTGAAGTGCTGAGATACAAAGGTCATCTCCACCAGGGGTGCTCTGGGGGCCCTCAGTGGCCTTCTCTGCAGACTCAGGTAAAGTTTTCATACCACCCACACTCTCTCCTCATCAGCTCCTGCTCAGAAGGTGATAGTGACTTCCAGGAGGTGTGAGAACAAATTCCTACTCATTACATCTTTTCAGCTGCAGGTCATCGCACACACCTGAAAAGGGCTTGTCCGAAGCAGGGTGGGCCTATGACAATCTAAGCAAGTGGCCCTTTCCTTGTTAGTCAGATTTACCTGTCTAAGCTTCCCTTTGCCCATTGGCAAGGTGGAGACAGTTCTGGTTTTCACAGGTGGAAGATGGTTGGAACAGAGCTGGGGTTTGTAAGGAGCTGGGCTGGTGATGATGACCTGACACACAGCAAGACAGTAGTGCATTATGGGAGCTTATTCTTATTAGGAACAGGACTACCCAGAGCCCTCTGTGGGGAAGCCTCGTGATGTCAGAGTGCAGCCAGGGGCAAGAGAATATGCAGTCAGAGCTGTAGCTACAAGAAAAAAAAGGTTCAAGTGAATTTTCTCCCCATTTCACTAAAATAATATGCTCTGGGCCCGAGACCTTTTCCCTCCTGTCTGTTGCCTGAAACTCATTTCTCCAGCGTGATCTAAGCCATCATAAATCCCGTCAGGGGTCAGAATGGCTGACACAATTTTAACTACAAGAGAGCATGGCTTAAATGCTGTCATTATTATCCTCAACGGCTGTTGGCTGCCTTTCTAGGGGACAAAAGGAAAAGTCATATTGCTTATCCTTAACATATACAATATTCTAGAATTTTTAGGGATGGGTTCAAGAACTCTAAAGTACGAAAATTGTCATGAAAGGAGTAGGCAGAATTAAAAGTGAATATTGTGTATCTGTTTTAATCTCCTGGCTATTATCCTACTTCAAGTCTAGAGACAGTAGTTCTAAATAAATTCCACTCTGCCCAACCCCCCACCATGCTTGGTTCCCTCCACCCTCTGACCAGGTGTCTCCTGGTAACAGGCATTCCTGTCCTCCTGTGAGGTATGTGACTCTGAAGCTAGACGCCCTTTATATCAACTGGCTCAGCATTTTGTATCATCTGCTTAAGCCTCCCATACCTCCCTATATATCGTACAATACAAATATTACATAAATGGTTGCTATGGTATATTGACAAAAAGCATGTAGGTGTCCAGTATAGATAGTTTTATGAATTTTTTGTCCTTGGCTGTTTGCATCTATGGGTGCAGAACCCAGTTGTGGAGGGTCCACTATACTCCATTCCACAGCAGAAGAGAGAGCTCGTCTTGCTCTGCTATGCCCAGCCAACCGCCTTTTCACAGTTCCCCACAGTGAACTCTGCCTCCAGGCTACCTGCTCTGTGTCAGCCTTTGTAGACAAGTCCATAGAGGAAATCTGGGATAGCCTAGGGAACATGCTCAGGTAAGACCAGGCTGCGGCAGGCCTCATTCTAGTCCAGGGGCGAGCCGAGCTCGAGGTTGTGCAGGCTAAGGGCTGGCTTCCGAGGGGAAGAGGAGTGTGCACAGGTACCTTCTGTGAACAAGGAGCCAATTGATGAGACTGCTGAACAGGGACAAGGAATCGGGGTTCAGATCACAAGTCGGGATTATAGTCCAAGCCAGACCGTAGCCAGGCTTTACGTGGCTGTACAGAGTTTTGGTTCATTTGTTTTGTGATGGATCACTATCTACTATTTAACAGCGAGGAGCATTCATATCAAATCCAGATTGTCCAGATTATAAGAAGACTGCTCTTAGGAACCATGAGGACGGAGTAGCCTGGGGCCCGGCTCTATGCCACACTCTCCGCCCCAGCTCTCTACCCTTATGGGCATCTCATGGGGGTAGGGGGAAGCACAAGGAGAGGACACATGATGCCAATGAGGCTTAAAGGAATCGAGATTTCCATGAGTCATTTGGGAAATCATGATGAGGTGCCAGGGATGAGGTGGCTCCCCTGCTAACTCTGAGGTGTGGTGGGGAGGGACAGTCTCCCTTCAGAAGGCTACAGAGGCAGTGGACACTTCTCAAGAGCCAGGGCCAGGTAAAAAGGGGAAGAGTCTGAGGTTACAAATGAGTTTGGTGTGGGTGAAATGCTTGGCGACAAGTGTAAGGGTTTTGGCAGGAGACAGCCTGGGAGAGAGCATGCAGTGCAAGAAGTCATATGGGAAAACATGTGAGACACAAACATCTAAGGAGAAGCCTCAAGAAACCAGCTAAGCTGGAGATGTGGCTCAGTTGTTAGAGGACTCGCCTAGCATGCACAAGGCCATGGGTTCAATCCTCAGCACTGCATAAACCTGACATGTGGCATACGCTTGTAATCCAGCACTCAGAAGGAAGAGGCAGGAGGATCAGGAGTTCAAGGTCATCCTCAACTACATAGTGAGTTCAAGGCCAACCTGGGATACAGGAGACCTTGTCTGAAAAAAACTAAACAAAACAAGAAGCCCAGATTATTATTCTTGGGAACAACGTGGCGGCTGGGGTTGGAGTTACTGACTTGGAGACTGGACCGCTCCCCCCGCCCCACCAAGTCACCTTGGCAGAGATCCTGCCAGGAGAGTACAGGTGCACCCAGTGTCTAACACAGTCATAGTGAGCTGAGCCAGACAAAACCTCTAAATCTCCTCTCCCTGTGATGTGTCCATGAGCCACAGAATATCAGCGTCAGAAATCGCCGTTGTATGGAATGCTGGGACCCTCTTTGGATCATCCCTACAGTGAACTCTGCCCCCTTTGAGACCACAGAAGGCCATCAGATCTGATTCCAGATCTCCACATGATCCGAGGGGAGTAGAGGCACCCCTCACCTGGACTCCCACCCCACCCCACTGAAACTGCCTCACTTATTCCTGCTAACACAGTGTGTGCTAAGTGGACTGTAAAGGCCCATCTTCAAGTAAAGCGTGCTCCCGAATCTGTGAAAACAGCCTGCAAAGTTTGGCACAGAGTGACTAAGTAGTATAAGGGCTGCCTGTATGTTAAATCAGAAAGCATGAACGTGCCCACCTCTCTTGCTTAGGGGCCTGCCAGTTAGACACAGTGGCTAAAGCCTTCTGAGGTAACTCTATCATCACAGACTCTCTATCACAGTTTCCCTAGAATGACCCAGGTTTCTCCTAACACGCTTTAGGAGCAGTCCAGACTGTGGAGGGACAGGTAACCTGGGAGGTGACTGCGCTTAGTCCCTCCCTGGGAGATTATTGGTATAAGTGGATGAACTTGAGAATCAACACAGAGGCACTGTCATTAGTCAGTACCAGACTTCCAGACTCAACACCCTGCCATTTCATCCTAAATTCAAAGGGACCTGTGGCCTCCATACGACTTCCAATTCAGATCTCCAACTACAGGTTGGAATCACCCATCGTCTCCCAGTGGCCCCTGCAAGATACCCATGAGAGCAGAGCACTGGGATGGGAGGGGTTGCTGTGGGAACAGGCCCTAAGAGCAGCAATCTGGATCTGATCGGAACTCTCGCCATTTTCTTGTTCCCGAAAGGAGCAACATAGGGAATCAGAGAACTCAGTTTCTGACCTTGTCTCTCGTCAACCTAAACAAGAAAATGTCCTATTAAAAAACAGAGGGGAGTAGTATTTAATTTTATTGGGGAGAACAAATTATTGTAGGAAAATGCCTACGGCTAAATGAGACCATCAAGAGACCAGAGCGGTGAACTGAGGGCAGGAATATGAAGTAATGTCTCTCTACCCCTACTCCAAGAGAAGCTGACACCCCACTTCTGAAGCTTCAGGACGGTAACTCTGAGGCTGGAGGAATCATTTACCTTCTCTCAGAACCATTTCGAAGGCTTTGACTCTGCAATGAAAGCTTAAAAATGCAAATGAGATGAGTCCATTTAGAGAAAAACATCCCGCTAACTGTGCTCTGGGAAAGGAAAAAGCAAGCCTCCAGCTCCGAGGGTAATCTCACAGTCAATGAGATGGCAGTGAGATGATGCCTTACTCTGATGGATAATGTGTGCACATTTCTCCTGCATGAGCTTAGTGGTATTTAAAGAAAAGGGAAAATCTCCGTGTTTTGGAGATTCATTTCTCTTCTGAAAAAATGTCTGGCTTTGTTCTCACTTCCGGTTTGATGAGTTCTTATAAATGGGTACTGATGACGATGGGCAAGAACACATATGTGTTTTGGGGTGGATGATAGAGCTCTGAAGGGAAGAGGGCCCGCCCGGCCTTCCGGGGGAAACTGTGATTCTATATGGTCCTGAAAGCCAAGCCAAAATTAGCTTTCAGGACCAGAGACTCCAGCTGTGTGCAATGCTCACTGAATACAGGGCACCACAGACTGAACCTAGCACTGCATGTGACCTACCCCACTTCCTAACCTGCTTTCCTACAAACATGCTGAGTGGGATCAAAACTGCCCACTTTACAGACAAGGCAACTAAAGACAACTTGTTTAAGCCTCCAGACCTGACAGGGGCAGAGAGGGGCTTACTGACATTCCAGTTCAAGGGGGCAGGTCACACAATGCTGAGTGACCGACCATAGCATCCTCTAGGAGACATTCATTTTCATTCTGTTCGGTCAGCCCCTCCAAATGGCAGCTCAACTCAGAAAACGGCATCTTGCTGGAAAATTTCTTTCTTTGAAATGACAGAGTCCTTTCAGAATCATGGCACTGATAACACAGATAGTGTTTTGTAAGCCAGTAGTGTAACCCCAGGCAGAGGGGCAAAGAGGGACATAGAGGGCCATTTACCTGAAGGATTCTTTTTAAAAAAAATTTTTTTAATGTTATGTGCACTTGGGAGGCAGAGGCAGGTGGATCTTTGTGAGTTGGAGGCCAGCCTGGTCTACATAATGAGTTCCAGGACAGCTGGGGCTACAGGGAGACCCTGTCTCAAAA
>NW_008360311.1:1883605-1911658 GCF_000622305.1 Nannospalax galili
TATATATATGCACCACATGAGTACGGTGACCGTGGGGTCCACAGAGGGTATCAGATCCCCTGAACCCGGGTCCTCTGCAAGAGCAGCCAGTACTCTTAACCACCGAGCATCTCTCCAGCCCCGTGCTGAAGGATTCTTGGCACCATTGTGCACCCCCAGCACATTTCATCTTCGTAAACTGATTGTCCCCATTAAGTGTGCTGGGATATAATTGAAAGTCCATCTCTCTGAAGCCACTTAAGTGAGAAGCAACTCACACATTGATTTGGAATGTAATTCTTTACTTAGAGTAACTCAAGTGCATGTCCCCAATTTAGGAAGGGATATTAGAAATCGTATCTGTTACTGTGTCTCTTCAAATTATTAATTTATACATTGAATAGGTCATGCTAAAGCAAAGGCTATTTTCTCCAGCCTCTTTTGCCAGGGGACTTCAAGAACCCTCCACAGTATTATACAACGGGATGATTGAAGTCCTATCCACTAGAATACCGTCGAAGATTCTACTGAACACTGAAGATGCCGTGATATTGTAGGTCTGTGGACCCTCACAGACTTTTGTGACGTGGCCAGTCCATGACAGGCAGCTTCAGATGGACACAGATCACCTCGCTCTTTTCTGAACATGATAAAGCACAAGTTTCATCCTCCACTGAACAATTCTGACAAACCAGGTTCCCTACAGGTAACTTTTCAAGCTCCCCTTTCTTTGTTTTGGAAAAATTAGTAAGACTCTTTTCTGCTTCTTTCATTCTTTTCATGTTTGTGATTATGGAAAACAATAGTTTGGAGATCTCACTCCAAATGTCTTTAATATATAAAGGTCAGCCACCTGGATTGTCAAACTACAGTTCCATGTGCATATCTCTCACCCACCCTGAGCTCATGCTGACTTAGCTCCCTCCTTTGACTTTCCTAGTCTTGATGTAAACCGAACTTGAACTCCCCTGAGCTTTCAGTCTCTCTCTCATCCATCCATTTCTTCAGTCTTGATGGTTTCCAGTGTTCGTAACTTTCGTGACTTTGTAACTTTCTTTCAGTCGTTGGCATTGTTGTGATATGATTTGTCATCTCTGGTGGATGAAAGGGAAAAGATAGATACCCAAGACCCCAGAACCAGACTTGATTGGTTCTCCTCCCCTGTAGAATGGAGGAGGTCTCTTCATACCAGCTGTAGAACTAAGGCTAAAACTAGTGTAAGAAAATGAGAGAAACCAAGTCACCCACTGCTGTGTCACTGGCCCAGGGAATATAGGACTTCAGTATTGTCATATTTGAAAAGATGAATTGATAACTTCTAAGCAGGGGCACCTCTGAACTTGGACAGGGAAATTCCCTGCTGTGTGGAACTACAAGATGGTCTGCAGTGCTTTTAGCACTTGTGATTTCATGACATTAAATGCAACTGTGCCCCTCAGTCTTTGTCACTGTGAAAACCCAAAACAACCCTAAGCATTTCCAAACCCCTGGCTGAGACTCACTGGCAGACAACCTTCAGTGGGTCTTTAGTCCCTGGATTTGTGGATCTATAACTCTGGAAGACAGGTGTTTTGAAGTTTTTAATCATTAGTAAATTTATGCTAAGTTTTAGTCAATAACACATTACATTACTGGAAGTCATTTTCTGGATGAAATAGAGGAAGTCTGTTCAATTTCAGCAGACATGCAATGCTTTTATCCAATTTTTTAAAAATCAGCAGGATTAACTAATTACAAATCTAGACATCAAGAAAAACTGGTACATAATTAATCATTTAAGTCAATCAGATGAGGAGATTAGATGACTAGGAAATGTTGACAAATTCTTATCGCAGTATCACAACAAAGAATGCTGGGTGTTCGGTCTGCTTTTACCTTTGTTTTAAGAGCAAAAGCCTGGCACATCTATTATCTTGCAGATCAAAAGACTTTCCCCAAATCCAGGAGAATTGTCTACCTGCTCAGAATTGTATATCTGCCTTCTTTCTGAGCAAATAATTTAGTCCATCAACTCCAATTCTTCCCTCCAAAAAGCTTATTTTTATTCTTCCCCTTTATAATACTCTTCTGCCCCTTTCTTCCCAACATCAGCCCTTTCCTCCCAGAACACCCATCAAGACAAGCCGGGATCAAGCAGCTTGCTCCCCCTTGGCAGAGTTAGTTCAGCTGTCCCAGTGCAGTGCAGTCTCTACAGCCACATGTTTAGAAGACATTTTCTTCTCAAAGCAGAAGGCCACCCTCCCACAAAAATACTTGGCCTGCAAGGCTCCTGAGCAAGTCCAGACAGCAAGGGCTGATTGTGAAACTGAATGAAGCAGCCTCTTCCCGGCCCCCCTTGGTAGTAGAGTAAAAGCATGGGAAGGTGGTGTTCTCCTGAACAGTGAGCTATGCCAGGCTTCTCTTCCCAACAGGCTTGGGATGGAGCATCAGCAAAACATGTCATGTCATGTTCCCATGTGGGGACCAAACATGAAAGTGTTCACGCTGACTTGCAAAGTGTGGGGCTTTGACATGCCTGGTTTCTGGCTGCTGGCTCTCTCCTTCATAGACAGCTTTTGGGGGAAAATAACAGGACTGCCAATGATTTGGGGTCTGTACAGGGAAAGAGTGGTGGGACAGGAAACACAGGGGACAGAGCTAGGGAGTCAAATGAAGAAACTGGAAAATTGAGTCCAAATCTCAAATTCATCTTTGGATTTTTTTTTCTAATTACCTGGCATAGAAAGCCAGCCCTGAGACCTCTCAGAAAATGGATTCAGCTCTCTAGCCTGGATTAGGACCAGGCTTTGGACAGACTATACGTTCTCATAACTTCTCTGCCATACACAAAATAAATGGAACTAGCTACTCTTCATTAAGGAAAAAGCCAGCAACAATGGTTCATACTATAGCTGTTAGGATCCAGGGCAATGAAGCCACTCACAGGAATCTTCCATCAGAGGGTAAAACAGCTAACTCAGCATCTTAACGGTTAATTTTAAGGCAGGCATCTTAGAGCCACAGTCTGCACTAGGTGGACAGAAATGATAGACTCAAGGCACAGTAAAACAAGAATTAATGGCTTTGATAACGATTAGCACGTGGAAGGTAAAGAATGCAGAAGAATCAAGGTGACTCCTGAATGAGCACTGAGTGTAAGGAGGTGACTTTTACAGAAATCAGCTCAGTAGCATCTGAGAGAGCAAGTTTGTGGGGAGGGCAAAAGAGATACAATGAATTCTGTTTCACACAGGTTGGGTTTGAATTGCACATAGAATATTCAAGTGATGATGTTGAGATTATTGGCAGAAGAGCTCTTATGCTTAGGACAAAGATCTGGGTTAAAGTTTGAGTTCAGGAAGCATGGACTGTGAGCCATCCCTTGAGCCAATGCAAAGGAAGCATTAGAGAAGCTGTATGCATTTTTTTTCATTCCCTAATGAGACTCCCAAAGAACTTTTTTGGAATTGATCATCTTGGATATCAAGAACGATGCTTCATTAGTGGGGACTAGCCTGTCAAGTCACAAAAGGCAGCCTTGGTTTTCTCCAGAGAGCCAGCACCTTTCAGTAGCAGGCAATGAGCCCTGAGACGATCCAGCCACAGAGAGCCTCACTCTCCCCTCTGCCAGGCCCGGCAATGAGGCAGGACCTTCCAGAGAGATCTCACCCACAGTGCAGAGAAAGAGGCTTTGCAAGCAGAGATCCTCGGGACTCACCTGAACAACATAGCTTCCTCAGAACAGTTCCAAGGGATAGAAATGCAATAACAGATTCAATACATTTTTAAATGCCCCTCATGTGTGGGTGGAAGTGGAGGGTGCGTGTGTGTGTGTGTGTGTGTGTGTGTGTGTGTGTGTGTAATGCATGTGGAGGGCAGAGGTCAGTCCTCAGGTTCTGTCTACTTTCTTTTATTGAGACAAAATGAGGCAGAGTCTCTCAATGTACTAGGGCTCCCCGTTAGACTATGCTGCCTGGCCAGTGAGCCCCAGGGGTCCTCCAGTTTCCATCTCCCCAGCACAGGAATTACAAGCTTACACCACTAAACAGGACTCTTTACATGGGTGCCAGGGATCAAACTCAGGTCCACATGTTTGCATGGCGAGGTGGTTTGAATGAGAATGTCCTCCATAGGCTCCAAGTATTTGGACATTTTGTCCCCAGTTGGTGGTGCTGTTTGGGTGGCCATGCCGGAGGAAGCACATCGCTGAGGGAGGCCTTTGAGAGTTCTTAAACCTTGCCAGATTTCTAGTCCCTCTCTGCTTCTTATGCCTGCTTGGAGATGTGAATCCTCTTTTCTCTGTCCCAGCCACCTCTTGCCACCATGCCGGACTCTGATTCCTCTGGAACCGTTAGCTCAAATAAACTTTCCCTTTTATAAGTTCCCTTGGTCATGGTGTTCTATCACAGCAACAGAAACATAACTAATACACAGAGTAACAACAGAAAAGACCAAAGCCAGGTCTCGAAAGGCCAACCAGCCCCCGTACTCCAGTGTTGAAGAGAGAGTGGAGAAGCTGCCGGGGTGGGGGGGGGTGCGGGGATGTCACTGGCTGGACACAGGGCCCAGCGAGCTGCTCAGGAGCCTCTCTGGCAGGCTCTTCCATCCCTGGTCCTCCCTCTCCCATGCTGAGCCTCCAACTTTCACCTACATGCATTCCTCAGAACAGCTGGGAAAACTCTATTGTTCCCATACCTGATTCCCCATCCAGGAAACAACAGAGTAACAGAGTACCCAAGTCACCAAAACTGGAAAGGAGGGGATGGTGGCCGACACTTCCAGCCTCAGCTGACAGTCAAAGGCACTCCCCCTTGACCCTCTGGTCACCTGGTGTCTGGTCACTTAGGGAATCATCCCAGAGTATGTTAAGATGCAGGTTCTGAGTTGGTAATTCTCATGCGGGGCAGAAGATCCGGGTTCGAAAACAACTGTCCGTAACTCCAGTTCTAGGGATCCGACAGCTTCTTCTGTCCTCCGCAGGCATTGCACAACACGGTGCACTTACCAACATGCAGGCAATACACTAATATACATAAAATAAAAATAATACATAAAACAGATTTTGTTAAAAGGACCATTGAAAGCCTCATTCGTTCACTGCGATCTTCAGGCTGTGTTCATGGACAGCTCTGCTACTTCAGGGGAAAATGTGAAGAAAAGAGAGTGAGAGTATTTCTGTGCCCTGCGTCAGCCACAACGGCTATTTCTCCTTCTAGAAATTGGGATCTATCACAAGCATTCACTTGATAACGTGCTCTTTATGTGTTTGAGAGCTGCCACTTGAATCTAACCACCTCACTTTTCAGAAGAGCTCTAGAGACAGAGGGGTGAGTCACAGGAGCAGCGGTAGTGGAAGACCAACCACAGCCATGGTCTCCTCGTCTCTCCCTCACCTCAGGAATAGTGTAACTCCGTGATTGCTCTCCTTTCCCTATATTTCCTGACAAGCCAGGGCTGCCAGAAAATGAGGGGAAGAAGCTAAGTAAGAGTGAGGGGTGTTCCCAGCCAGAGGCCGAGCTGGGGATGGGGTGGGTTCCTCAGAGGGCAGGCAAGTGTTTGCAAGACCTTGGAATTCCTTATGTATAGGGAGGGGCCGGCTGACTCACCAGGACTTACAGACAGCTTCCTTCAAGCTGATGTGGATGGCATGCCAGAGCAGCTTTGGGGGCCCTGCTGTATGGGAAGGTTCATCGCCTCGGTAAGAGCCTGGAAGGGGTGTGAAGACAGGGAACACATCGAATGCAGAAACTGTGAACGTGAGCGATGGTCCTGTTTGCGCGGCCAGAAGACGGGGCCGGGTGCTACTTGGAAAAAGCAAAAGATGTGGTCCTTAGCCCTGAGGACTCTACAGTCTATAGAGATTGTAAACCGGCAACTAATATACAGGAAGCTTTAGTGAAATACAAAACAGTGTGTAGGGGTTTGGGAGATGGCTCAGCAGGCAAAGTGCTTGCCCTGCAACCATGAATTTAGGACCTGAATTCAGATCCTGAGCACCCACATGCAAAGGCCCAGCACAGTGGTACCCACCTATAATCCCAGCACTGGAGAGGCAGAGATCCCTGGGGCCCACTAGTCAGCAAGCCAACCAATCTTGGCTAAACAGCACGCTCTAGGTTCACTGAGAGACCTTGTCTCAAAAAATAAGGTGGAGAGCAATTGAGGAAGATACCCAATGTTGACCTCTGGCCACCACATTGCATGAGCAAATATGCTCCACATACACACATGTACGTAATTAACAACAAGACTGGGGGACTGAGGGACTCAAGACACAATGGCCACAGGTCAGAGCCACAGAACTCATCATAGGGTGAGGCATCTGGGGAAGAAAACATATAGAAGGTCTCATGGGGTATGTTACAGCAAGACAGGAAACAGGTAAGTCATGTATGGTGGCCATGTGCTCTGAGAATACTTGGAGGTGGGGCACACCATGAATTAAATCTTCACGAAAGCAAGGCAGATGAGTCTGGCATGGGCTCAGGTTCGTCTCAGCAGGATCACAACCAATGCAACACAACCCAGCTCAAGTCCCACCATCTCTGCTTTCCAAAGGGCTTTGCTCATTTCTTGAGATGTCAGTCGGGCAACTCCAAGAATCCTGCTGGGCAAGAGCAACTTCGGTTTCTATGCTGTGGTGGTGAGCAACATCAAGGTTACATGTCCAAAGCTCAGCATCCATCCTTGTTCCTGGCTTTGGATAACGCCTCCCCATCTAAAAACTTGGAATCGCCCAGAGATAGAATGAGACCGGCCCAGGGACAGACACCAACCCCAGAGCTTCAAGAGGATGAGGGCTTTGGTGGGAATCACTCGGTAAACTGTGAATCCACCACCCTGCTCACACCCCCGCCTCTGGTCTGATCCCAACTAAAGGGTAAGAATGAGTCTTGTTAAAATTTCATCTCACCTGACTCAGTCTTCCCACATGTACATCTCTGAGGTAGGTAAGCCTGAGTGAAACCTACTTTCCAAAGATGGCCTGTTTCACATATAAACCTCCAGACAGAACTGTTCAGTGCTCTACTTCATGTCTCCTACCAACACCAACCTCAGAAACCATCACCTGACCACTGACCTACACTCTAGCCAATTCAGTACCTGGCATTCTTCAAGTCTTTTAGGAATCCCAAAGGCTGTCACGACATGCCTTACATCCTTGACCTCTGCCTCTCTAGGACCCATCCCAGCATTATAAATATTCTTTCCATCCCTCGGCAACCAGATATGGACCTTTCCCAAAGTCTATAACCTTCTGAGGAGCTCAAGTTCCTCTTATAAAACTCACCTAAAGCTGGATGTGGTGGTACATACCTGAAAGTTCATAACTCAACAGGATGACACAAGAAGATTGCAAGTTTGAGGGTGACTTGGTTAAATCATGTCTCAAAAAAACACAAAACATTATCGAAGACACAGAGCTAGAGGGAGCCTTATCACTGTCCTTCTCCAGCCCTGCCACCTGACACGTAAGAAGGCTAAGAGGTACAAATTTTATGTGACTTGTCCTTATAGCACACATGAGCTAGAATCTGGGGTTCCCAGTTAACCAAGCCTTGTGGAGTGTGAATCACCTTAGGGGTAAAGGGAACCATTGCCTAAGACCTTACCTGGCCTCCACTTCATCATAGGCCCTTGGGCCATTCACAAGTGAAGACAGGTGCCCGGTGACCACACGGGTGCCCAAAGGGATCATGGCGGAAGGAAATGAAGCTCAGTCAGCTGCTGTTTCATTTAAAAACATCAGCCTGAGATGATTTCAGCACCAGCATGGATGGCACACCCATCCAGCACAGGTATCCAGAAAGGCAGTTCAGGCACATTGAAGAGAAGCTATATAAACAGCCTCATTAGAGAGTGAAATGGCTAGCAGAGCTTATTAACTCCCTGGTCATATCTTGCAACAATTGTATGATTAATTCACATCGCTCCCCATGCTTTCTTTAGACATTCAAACCTCTCATTGTCTGTAACCTTTTCATCAAGCCCTAAGGAACAGAAAGCCCACGTTCACCCCTTCTTCAGTTAGGCTGGAGTATGAGTGGGTCTGGCAGACTGTTCAGAGTGAGGTGAGCACTGGGCTGAGAGCCCAGAATACCTGGTTTGTTATTCTCCAAGTGACCTTCAGCAAGTGGGTGTGTATCTCTGCATTTGCCTGTGTGGGAGAGTTAAGTGGAGATAAAGAAGTCAATGAAACAAACTCCCCAGGTGCCTTTCCATGTAAGAAGTACGTGACCTCGACTGGTGCCAAGGTCATTTCTCAGCTTTGCTTAGAGTTGAATGAGGGAGCAGAAAACCAACAGGTAGAGACTCTGCAGAGAGGACTCTGCTGAGACTCAGAGCAGCCCAGGACGTGGGCCCATGGGCTCCCTACAATGGTCAGAATGTGGAGCTGCACACCCAAAGTTGGAGGATGGGTCGTTATACTGCATCACACCATACTCAGTAAAGTTGAGCTCTTATTTCTGGGAGACAGCCTAGGGAGAGACAAACGCAGCCATACAAACGCAAAGCCCACAGAGTTGAAAAGTTTCCATAAACAAGTGATGAGGACTTTAGAAGCTAAAAGGCAAGCGGGTGCTTCCACTGAAGAGCCACAGTTCAGTTCACCATGTGCTGGAATAAAGGAACTTGGGCCCTCGACTGCTAGATTTGATATGTTTTGTTTTCTGTTTTGAGAAGAGAATGAAATCCAGAGTCTCATGTGAACTGGCCCAATTTGGGAATGCTCTACTCAGCTCTAAACATAAGTCAAAAACTAGAAGGCCATGCCAGGCTCCAGTTTGCAACTCCAGACACTTAAAAGAACTGCCTGACTTGGAATGAAAGGGAATCGCTATTTCATATTGTGACCATGGAAGGCCTCATCTAAGGATTCTCTTTTTTAGGAAAATGAATTTTCTGGACTGCACACACAGGTCTGGGGCACCATGTACCAACCAATCCAACCAAATGGCTGGGGCTCGCTCTGCTGACTCTCCTCTCTTGGAGTAAAGATGAGGAGCCAGACATGTTCTCCTATAGACTCCAAGAGTGTCCTTTTTTCTAATAAGCAGCAAATTATTTGAGCAGACTAGCTTGAAAACTAGTTCTACCCTGATAGTTAAGTCCAATTATACCATAATTACAGGGAGTCTGCACACATCAGAGCTTAGCTGGAAAGGAGGAGGAACATCACAGCTCTTCAGAACACTGGCCGGAGGGAAGCCTGTAATTTACCTACACTGTCCTGGCCAAACTTCCATGGGAAAAGGTGCAAGGGGTGCCTGATTCTCCACACGCAGCCACGCAGTAAACGCATGCCTCCTGGCCACTGTGTCTGAAAACAGGAGCAGAAAGTGTCTCTCAGTCCCTTTCCAAGTGGCCAGAAAGTAGGGTATACTGCTATGAAAGGACATGCTGGATTTGTTAGGAAAAACTCAATCTGGAGACAAGAGATTGCTCAGCAGTTAAGGGCATTGGCTGTTCTGGTGGACAACTCAGGTTCAAATCCCAGCACCTACATGGCGGCTAACAACTGACCGTAACTCCGGATCCAGGACATCTGACACCCTCTTCTGTCCTCAGTGGGCACTGCACAGCACAGGTGCACTTACATACATGCCGGCAATACACTCATACACTTAAAATAAAAAATGACATTTTTAAAAAGATTAAAAATTTTAAAAAGAAAAACTCAATTTTAAATCTTACCATTCAACTCTTACTGGTTTTTTTTTGGTTTTTTTTTTTTTTTTGTTTTTTTTTTTTTTTTTTTTCAGGGTCTCCCTGTAAACCCAGCTGGTCTACTTGTTTACTTGATATGTAGACGAGGCTGGCTTTTGTTTGTTTTCTCTGCCGTGGGGGTTAGGCAGAAATATCTACAGACTAGAAGAGAAACTTTTAGAAATTTATCTGCTTGTCCTATTTTCTGTTCTTACATGGACCTATGACCCTCAAATTGGGGAGGGAGCATTAAATGATTGTTTCTGGGCTACAGTACAAACATGAGCAGAGGAGATTTCCTGGTTTGTGAGGTTTGATACGCACACAATCATCCCTGCAGATTTTGCTACCTAACATTCTTTGCTGTTCCTCCTAGCCAGGGCTCTGTCTCTGCTGCAACCTCCACGGTCCTCTTGGCAACCGAGGCTCCACTGGGAAAAGGCAGGCACTATGCCCACCAGGTTAGACATTCTCAGGGCTCCACAGAAGGCAGGTTGACTTTGTAGAAGTAATCTCACACTCTAATTCCCCCTTAATCCCCACTGCATTTTTGTAACAAAATATGTGACTGGAAGGAAGGGAAGTTTGAGTCAAGTCATTGAACAGGTATGAACTTGACATTGGACAGGGCTGGGTAGAAGGTTCTGGGGGGCAGGAAGAGTAGCTGGGATGAGGGTGGGCAGCCTGGGCTTAAGGAGTCAAAAAAAAAAAGACTCCTCAAGCTGAAATTAACACACTCTGGTTCCATCACCTACACGAGGTTCATAAACCCTGTTTGTTCCTCTATAAAAATCCATGCCATGAAGATTACAGGGCAGGATGGAGAGAAAGCCTGGGACGGGACTGTCAAAGAGGTACTGAGTCTGTTGGAGGACATCACCCCAGCTCTGCCCAGTGGTGGGAGAGAGTGACCCACCTACCCCCACATGGGAAAGAAGCTCCTGGTGAAATAATGAGCAGGGGAGGGCGTAGCTTCTGAAGAACGTTCTGGATGCAGAGTGCAAACAGGACCAGAGTAGAAAACCATATGAACTGTAGTTCTGGGGATGAGAAGGCAGCCATGTGAGATGGGGGTTTGGAGTATAGGGGCAAGCCGAGAGGCTCCCCAGGGCCCTCCGAAATCCCTGTGCCGAGCAGGCGGGGGTCTGACTGCAAGTAGGCCTAGGTTCCTGCAGAACATGCAGAATCTGTGCAGTGGGAAAGGTGGGTCAACCATGCCAGTAAATGCTTACTAGAGGGCTCTGAAGGGGGCACTGCTGAACGGCACCATATAACAGATCCCATTAGGGCCAGGTGTAAGCTACAAACTTTCCTTTTGTGGTAGTAATGGGCTCTCACAAGCACAAAGTAGCCAGCTGCCATCTGGCCACCTCAGGATTGAGCTGAGGAAAACTGGGAAATGCCAGCCGAATCTTCAGACCCCAACAGTGAGACCAGAAACCAGGTACTCCTGGCAGATCTTGTGTCCCAAACATCATGATTAACATCTACAGCAACTGTGAAGCTCTGGGTGGACTTGGGGTGCGGTTTCCATGCCATCCACTTGTCCTATGTCCTTCTTACAGGCGAGGAACCCAGGTGTCCAGATACCAAAGAACACTGGTTGTGGTAGTGCAGGCAATTCCAGCGCTCAGAAGGCTGAGGCCAGAGGAGCTCAAGTTGGAGGCTAGCCTAGATTACACAGGAAAACTTTACTTTTAAGAGTTCTCGTGACCGTGGTGACCACATTGCATAGTCAGCAGTTATTGGCATCTAGACTTCAGCTGTCTCCAGGTCTAGCCTCTACTCATGACCGCAGAAGGGTCTAACTCCTACACCTTGGTCGTTCTAGTTCAGTAAACATGACGGGCCAGACTCCTCTGGCTCTGCCCATACCAAGTTTCGAATGATGCCACAGAAATCCAAGCCAAGGCTCCTCCCAGCCTTGGGAACGTGCACCCCACAGTAAAGGCCCTTCTCTGCCCTAGCCCCTGCTCAGGAGCAGACACAGACCCAACTCCTCCCATGCTCCTCTCCCAGCCCAGCTGTCTCCTCCCAGCAGTCTGCCCAGTCCTGCAGGCGCTCCCGCTTTTTGAACTGTAGGATTAGCCCTCCCTGCAGCTGCAGAGCCCCACTGTTTGCTCAGAACTGCTGACGTCAGCACAGAAGCTTGCTTCTCACTGATCTGGTGAGAAGGATGAGCTGGCAGCTGTGAGGTCTGAGAGCAGAGACCATTGCTCAGAGCCCCAGGATGACTCTCCTAGTGAAAATCTGGGTTCTGATTTGTTGTTTAAAGGATATAGGTCTGGGAAGGGAGGCCCAAACTTGACTTCCTTTCTCCCTGGATCATCTCAGTGAGGGTTAGAATCTTCACACTGAAGTTTTGCAGGAATCCATCCTGTCCCTCCTTTCTACCTGATCAATTTGTCCACCAGCACCCCCCCTTCTCAGTCCACTCTAATGTAGCCTTATCATTAACTGGACATTGGGGGGCTGGGAATTTAGCTTAGTGGTAGAGGACTTGCCTAGCAAGTTCAAGGCCCTGGGTTCAATCCTCAGCTCCAAAAACACAGGCGCAACAATAAAACAACAAAACAAAAACCAAGCAAACAAACAACAAAAAAAACAAGGCAACTAGTTAACTGAACATTGCTGTGTGCTCACACATGCACACATGTGAACACACAGGCACACGGACATACCATACATGCTTAATTGTGGCCCCAGGTGCTAAGCTAAGCAAACTTGGGACCTCACAGCTGCCTGTCTCCTGTTACCAACTTACCGGTCATTTTCTCTCCACTAAAATCTGTCCCTCTCTTGCCAACCTACCCTCTTTATTTAGCAAATTTTAACTGGCATCTCATGAAACGGACCAAAAAGATGCGGTAAGGCAGCCAACAGAGATTGCCAAACTCGATTACCTGTGTAGCTCCATCCTGCAGTGTGGCCTGTGAGGAAAAACTTGGCTTGGGATCTTTACCTCTTAGGCAGGGTGGGCACCTCAGTCCCCTCCCTTCCCTCACCCCAGACCCCCCAGGTGGTGATCAAAGGCCCAGAGTGAGCTTCAATGTTTTATACTTTACTGAAAAAGTTGACCCTACCCAGTCGTGCTCAGCACCTCTTCCCCACACAGCATTTTTCTGTTTCTTTTTCAAAACATTTATTCTTTGAAAATTCCATACATTTATAGCATGCATATTGATTATATCCATCCCCACTTCCTCCTTGCAGTTTCCCCTGAAGTCCCTCACCCCATCTGCCTCCCAATGTCATGTCCTCTTTGTACTTTTTGGTATTAATAAACTCCTGAATCTGATTAGTGTTCCTATGTGCACACGAGTGTGTGGCCATCCACTACAGCATTAGCTACCAGCGGCCAACAGAGAGTGACTCTCCCTCCCTCAGCAGCCATCAATTACCAATAACTCCTAGCTGGTAGCAGGGGCCTTGGGGCCCCTCCCCAATCCATGCTGGCATTCCGACTGGCTTGATCTTGTGCAGTTCTGTGCGGGTTACAGCTGCTGTGAGTGGAGGTATGCCACAGTCACGTCCTGTGCAAAGGTCCATATTTCACAGCTGTCCTCCAATCCACCAACTCTTACATTATTTCCATCCCCTCTTCCCTCAAATGCCCTGAGCTTCAGATATACCCCTTTCTCCAGCACACAGGGTTCCCCTGGCACTTCAGAGCTCAGCTAGGTTGGGCCTTGAAGTCTCTCCTTGACACCTTCCTGATTCTAAGGTTGAGATTCTTCTCTTTGCTCCCACAGATCTACTACGTGTCTACTGGATCTGTTCCTTGTTCTTAGCAGTACTATGTAGCCTCCTCACCCTGCTACCGTGAAGTCTCTGTGTACAAGAAGTGGGACTTAGTCACCTCTCTTCCCCAGTACTACACATCCACCCTGTGAATTGACAAATGACCCCAACCTTTCCAGTGCATACACTACACCTTCTGATTTTCCAAATCCAGAGAGCCCCGAGTCAAGACCAGAGGTGCATATGTCTCCAGCCCATGGTTTCTGGTCTCCCTGGTGGTGAACAGCCTCAGCTGATCAAAGCCTCTTCTGTTAGAATGTTTCTAGTACTTCCTTTTTTTGTGCATGTTCATTTAGAAAAATAAAATCGAAACAAACATTCTGAGTGAAGACGGAAATCCTGTGCTTCCAGAAGGCCTGTAGGCAACACGAAAACATCGTAGTGGTGCTTTGTAGGAGCTGAGAAACAGAAAATGAAGCCTGTAATCCCAGCACTGTGGAGGGATTCAAGGCCAGCCTAGGCAACTTAGCCAGGCCCTGTCTCAAACAGGGCTAGGGATAGTACATAGCTCAGTGGGGAGCAGCCGCCTAGCATGCACAAGGCCTTGGACTCAAGCTGCAGTATTGCGAGGAGGGGAGGAGGGGGCACCAGCGTGAAGAGCTAACTTCAGCCAGATCTACACTGCAGAGCTTTGAGGGCCTCTGGGCCCCTGTCTGTCCTCAGCAGGGTGTGGGTGGTCCTGGTGGGTCCATTTCAGCTAGAAAGCTAGGGTATCCTGGGAGGAAGGGGCCAGCAGAGGAGAATGTAAACAGGGCAGGTTCTAGCCTGCCTCTTTGTGCTCTACAGAGAAGAAGCCCATCCTAGGAAATGAGGGCCTGTAGCCCCACCCTGGAAGCAGAGGAGTGGGTGGGACATGCAGTGGGTCCCTCACAGCAGAAACTATGAAGAATCTTGGACTCTGGTGCACGCAGGATGCAGTAAAGCATGCAGAGCATGGAAGGGAGGAGCCATAAGGCAGAGCCCAAGGCCCCTAGTGAGCAGAGGCCCAGACCTCCTGTTCCTAGTCTGCAAATGCTTCTGAGCACTGTCGTGGGCCAGGACCTAGAAGGTGCTGGGAATATGGGGTTGTCTTTTCACCAGACAATGGAGAGCAGGAACTGCGGATTGCAGTCTAATGTGTGACACAGGCACACAGTAGTCACAGAGGTCACATGCAGGTTTGGGGTGTGGCCTCAGGAACCTTGCAGACTTGGCTGTTGGAGACTCACCCGAACTCCATTTCTGCCACACCTTACACAGACACACCAGCCAGGGAGGTACAAGAAAGTTCAAAGAGGGAGGCGGGGGTTGGTTTGGTGTGTTGAGTTCAGACAGGGGTCCTGTGACCCTGGGGGGAGTACCCATGGGTAGAGTGGGTGCTGATGCCACTTCAGGTCCTTCTGCTTGCTTTGTAGGCAGAAGCTGCCCTCTGGGACATTGAATTAACTTCAGAATCATCTGTTTCTGTGGTTGCCAGCAGTGTCCCATGCTACATCTGTGGGCATCCGGTGTTATAAGAAGGAACTACCCCATTTCTACTCCCAAGGCTGCAAAGCACTAAATTTTTTAACTTTTTTTATTTTATGTGTTTGAATGTTTGTCTACCTTTATGTAAATGTACCACATGCATGCAATGCCCTCAGAGGCCAGAAGAGGGCATTGAGTCCCCTAGAACAGGAGTTACAGGTAGTAGCTAACTGCCATGTGGGTGCTGGGAACCTAACCCAGGTCTTCTGCAAGAGCAAGTGCTCTTAGCCACTGAGCCATCTCTCCAGCCCCCCAAAAATCTTTTCTACATGGCAGCATTTGTGACTTTAAAACAGCCATCAGATCCTACCCTCCCCAGTCACCACTCATGTTAATTATACACCCTGCTCCTTAATCCACCCTCCCAAAGTGGCCTGTTCCAAGGCCGCTTGCCTTCCTGCCCACTTCATTCCCATTTTTAGGTTTGGGTGACACCCTTCTTAAAATGTTAAGGTCACAACTCAAGGTGATAACCAAGGCTGATCCGATCAGGGCAGAGCAAGGCTGCCATCATCTTAATTTCCAGTCTCCCCTTTTTCCTCCGTTCCCTCCTTCCTCCGTTCCTTCCTTCGTTCCTTCCTTCCTTGGAGAGAGAGAGAGAGAGAGAGAGAGAGAGAGAGAGAGAGAGAGAAAGAGAGGTGTGTGTATGAATATTGAGCTATGAACTAAAGGCCTTACACTAGGTCCCTAGCTCTCTTTTCTCTTCTCTTCTCTTTCCTTCCTCTCTCCCTCCTTTCTTCCTTTGTTTTCAGAGCACTAGAGATGGAACTCAGGGTCTTGTGCATGCAAGGAAACCACTCTGTCACTGAGCTATAGCCCCAGCCCGTCTGATATGTCCGATAATGCAATCAAAGGAAGCCTGTGCCCTTTTAACAGCCACATCACATTCCTGAGTTCCATGAATGTCAGCATAAGTCCGACCCTGGTTTTGCTGTCTTGCTTTGTCTGCTTGTGCTGCTGCAGAATCGGGTCTTTCCAGCTCTGCACTCCAGAGCAGAACACAGCCAGGCCGGAAGTCGCAGCACAGACCTGAGACTCTGAGTCCCAGGAGACATCTGAGGGAAGGGGCTGCCTCCCTGTGCCTCTCTGCTCCTTACCACACAGCAGAGACCGAGGACCAGCAGGAGGCTGGGGATGAAGGCTTCCAATGACAGGCAGCCCAAGGGCCCTGTCCAGGCCACACCTGCTGTCTGCAGCTGCTGCTTAGGAAGGTGTTTCCCTCCCAATGAAGCATGGTGGGGGTTCATTGAGCCCCCAAAACCTCCCTTTCAGATCACTCCAACTACCACCAATTCCATAGACCTTCCTAAGACTCCTTGCACACAGCTAGGGAAGTTACAAAATTAGATGAGCTTGTAGTTGGCATTTATTTATTTATTCAGGAAGACTACTGCAGACTCTTAACACCTGCAAACCTGGAGCTCGAAGATACCAGAGAAATGCAGTGCCTCCCTCGGAACCTGGCGCACACGAGGAAACCAACGACTTCCAGCAGTGAGAGCATCTGCTAGGGTGTGTCCCGTGGAAGAAGAAATGGAAGACATGGAGCATAAGTAACAAAGAGGGAAGCCCAAGACGGGGAGCCGATCACTGTTACCATGGGTACTCTGCGTTGGAGCCAGGAGGGAGCCCTGGGCCTCCCTGGGGCCCCAAACTCCTCTCCACTCTTCTCTACCCACCCAGTGTGGCAGGAAAGTGTCTAGTGGGGTTAATGCCTCTTAGAGACCTGGCCCTGGTACCCAGGGGAGGAAGGCAGACAAGGCTTGTGAGGCAAAGAGCTAGACTGAGGAGTGGTGGGCAGGTGGCTTCCAGTAGAACTATCCCAGAATACCTCCCAGGTTTCTGGTGCTGAGAACAAACCACTGCGGGCCAGTCCACTGCCGTCCTCACCACCGTCCTCCCCACTGTGGTAAGGTAGAAGAAAAGAAAAAAAGAATACTTGAAGGTGGGTAGTCTGCGTCAGCCAAATACAGACTGATTCCATTTTCCTCAACAAATGTGGAGGTCAAAGACGACACCTGGGAAGGAGAGAGGCTGAGACCAACAGGGCTGTGCTTGGCTTGTGCCTTTCGCTTCTTCTGGGAGCCCTCCTTCCCCACGTTCTGGGCCCGGCCACATTCCTTGGCAGTTAAGTAACTGCTGGTAAGTCCCACGCCTGCTTCTGAGAAGCAGCTCTGGCCATCCTTGCCCTGCTGGGAGGCTGAGGCTCTCCATCACCTACAGAAAACGCCCATAGGCACCGCCCAGGGTGCTCTCCTCCGTGGGGCCTCGGCAAGCTGCTGCCTCCCTGTTCCTCAGGCTGGCTCTAAACCCTTAAGAGGGCTCCTTCCTCGAGGGCTTTAACTGAAGCAGCTCCAACCCCACCTCCTTTCCACACTCCTCATCTCAGATTCAGCTCAAAGACACCTTGTGTGGACTCTTCCCAGACCTTCACAGACAGAAGCTAACCACTGAGGGGTAGGGGGAGGACTGATGAGGGGATTGCCAGGCAGACACTTAATCACATCTTATTTCTCTATTTTTAAGCCTATTCATGTGGGGTGTACCTAGTTGGGAGCTCCTAAAATTCACAAGGTACAGAGTCCCCACTCAGGGAGTGAGGCAGTGAGTGGATGACAAACAGGAAGAAAGGCTTGGGGAGAGGGGAGGGAGGAGAAGACCCAGATCCTCCCACACAGTGTGCCCAGATTGTCTTAGCTGGGCCCTTCCCTTCCCTCACCACTACCTGAGGAATGGAATCCCAGGCTGATGTCAGGCCTGGGCCCGGTGCTGAGATCATCTGAGTTCTGTCAGCCTGTGGAGTCCCTGTCCCTCAGAAAGCGCCTCATAGAATCTTGACAGCATGTTCTCCCAGGTCCTCCAGTGAACCTTCTTTCTTCCAAGAAGACTGAAAAACCGTTCAGATACATCAAGTCCACAGGACCAGGGAAGGCAGCTCTTAGAGGGCTATTCTCAGAGCCCTCACATGGGTCTGTGGAATCAGATAGATCAGCCCACACTGGCTGTAGAAATGTGTCTTATGACCCTCTTTCCATGGAAAGAGGTTGGGGTTAGGAGATGGCAAAGGAGATTTGAAGCAGGTTCTGTGAGGGGCCCTGGGCCAGGGCTGAGCCTACATTCTTCAAACTGGATTTTGTAGTTCCCTCCTCCCCTGGGGTTTGGGGGGGGGCAGGTTTTGCTGTCCCACAGAGGTCTATCTTGAGAGCAAACAGAAGACACCAGTCCTCTAGGTAAAGAGAGGAAGTGAAGAGAGCGAGCAGAGGAGCGAGCAGAGATAGGTGGGACCGGAGGGTGAGGAGAAAAACCAGCAACTGAGCAGTTTGAGGGCCCTTCCGCTGTTCTCTTTGTTTCTTCCCAACTCCCCCTCATACATCACAGAGGTTCTCCCACTGAGGGAACAAGGAAAGCAAGTTTGGGAAGGATAAACCAAGACCAGTCACAAGCTGGGCCTGGGACCTTCCTGCATCCCTGTCTGGAGTTAGTTCTGCTGCGTGCCCAGGAGCATGGAAATGCTCAAAAGGACGTTGATTCTCGTTGCCTACACAGCTCTGTATGTGTGTGCACGCATGCGTGTGGGCACTCACATATATGCACAGCCTTCCTAACCCAAGATAAGTCATGAGCAAGCATTTTCTCTGCAATCTGGGGTTGGTGGGGGGCTGGAACCATCAAGTGCAAGGTTGAGATAACCTGCAGGCTCTCTAGGTAGACGGAGACTCCACCTGCCTTTTCTGTTTACAGAGCAAGGAGAGCTTAAGGTTAGCCGCAGAAAGGCCTCAGTGTGTGCCCCCTAGGGTGTGGCTCTGGGAGGCGAAGCCAGTAGCCAAGCCCTCTCTCCATTGGTTGGGCTCCTCAGGTAACCAGAAGCTTGACTGTGAGGTGCATAAATAGAGAGCAACCAAGACCGCCTCCTTGCCAGGGCCCAGTCCCTCCTCTCCCCTGCCTTGGAAAAACCAGTTTCTCTTTTGTTGTCTGTGGCCGAGCTCTGTGTGGAGAGTCTCTGTTCTCCACCCTCTCTCCTTCCAGCTTCCTCCAACCCCTACCTCCTGCCTCCTGCTGCCTTTTACCATAGGAAGGCCAGTCCCTTCCTCCAGGACCTACTTCTGCTGTGCCCAGGTTGCTGAGCTGGGCTACCGTAGGGCAAGTGGTCCTTTCTTTTCCCTGTCCGCAATCCTTGAAGGCAACAGACTGTCCCAAGATTTAAAATTCCTCTTCTTCCTCTCATACCCATGATTCTCCAGCCATCTTTCAATTCTACACTACATTTAGGACAGAAAATGGTTTGTTATTTTGCATCAAAGACAAAGCTGGGCCAGAGGTCTGAAGGTATGGGCACGCCTACATACTTACAGGTGAGTCTAAAATCTCCGGATTTGGGGAGCTTCGGAAAACCTAAGTCGGGTGGCTAGATCATGGGGCTCATAGGGTCAGAAGGGACCTGCAGAAAAAGCAGTCTTCACTGGAAATCAACCATCAACTTCTTCCAGGTTAAGAGAGCAAATCCCCAGCCACTTCTGTTTACTGCTGGGCAGTAAATCTTGGTGATGGTGGGCAAGGTAGGTGCCAGGCAGCTGAGCACCAGCTTTTCTGGCCAGCTTCCTAGAGACTGTCTCAACTGAAGGAATGACGCCTGTCTGTGCAGTCCCAGCACGCAGGGTGCAGCCCTCGGAGGAAACTGAAGACTTACTTCTTTTCTATGGTTCTGAGGTCCAAGTGGTTTTTTTGGAAGACATTTGGGGACACTCCTGAGAGCAGCTGGAGGCAGTGAGGGGAACAGGCACTAGCTGAAACTTACTCTATGGCCCAACTGACCCAAGTGTTATTGACGGATTAAAGCGGGGGTGGGGGCTGGTTGGCAGGAGAATCTAGAAAGCTAGGTGTGGGGTCCAGAATGGGTCAGATCTCAGAATCCAGATTCTAGCTCATCTCTTCTTACTGAACTGCAGGTCTGCAGATCCAGAGGACGGTGATGAGGGCACTGCTGCTCTTCCGTGAGCTCTCCAGCATCCACACTGCCTTCCCTTTATGTAGCCCATCACCACTAACACGTCTTTTCTCTCAGACACTCTTCCTGGACTAAGGTCCGAACCTCACACAAAGACAAGGCTGTCTGTACACTCCAATGTGGACATGAAGAATCTGGTGGCTTATCTTAGATATGGAGTAAGGAGGGCCTGGCCAGAGAACTGACAATGACCCTTTACTTTCAGTTTCAGAGTAGCAGTGGAGAATCCTTCCATCCAGGACCCGCCTCCTGCTGTCTCCTGCCATCCTTGGTCAGAGCCAACAGCCTGCTGCCTTTCTTCTCCTTGACTAAAAAGTGAATCAATGGTGGGGGGGGAGGGGGGGTTACATTGTCTGGATAACTCACAAGCAAGATACTCTTTCTTTCTTACTGTTGAGAAGTGAGTTTTCACAAGAAGGCTGAGTGGACAGGATGCACCAATCTGCTTGCCTGGGTACCCAGAACCCTGCCTTCCAGCAAGCCCTGTGCATACCCTGAGGGTGATGCTTTAGTTCAGACTCAGGAAAGTGGGATTCTGCCTCAGCTTGAGCTAGAAACGCATGCTTTTGTTCCGGGGCCTTTTTCAAAGAGCCCTGGTGCTGCCCTAGGGCCTGGATGGGAGAGGTGGAGCCTCCCAGTCAGGTCCAAACAGGCCCAGGAAGAAGAAAGTATTCCAAACAAAGTAGATCAGCCCTACCCACCCAGTCTACATGTCTCTGCTTAGAGCAGCCTTTTATGGGGCTTATGCTGAGCAGCAGACATGTCTAAACACAGCAAGAATGAGGCCAGCACAGTCCCTGCACAGCTCCTGGTTGGTGGGTGTTTCTTTTAAGAAGGAACAGAAAGCCCACTGGTACCTCCCTGTTTAGCTCAGTCTCTGAATATTGTTACATGCTGTCCTCCCCCTCCTCATCCCCTACCCTAGGCTCCATGGAGAAATAGCTCATTGCTGCTGAGCAGATCTGGGAACAGATGTAGGGCCATCAGAGACCAGCTTCCCTGGACAAGCCTAGAGAGCAGGACCAAGGTCTCTTCCTTCTACCATCCAGCCTCCCCAGATCTGATCCTTCTTCAGCTCCTCTCTGATTTCACTTCAGCACACAGGCCTACACAGGGGCTGTTCATGCCCTTGCATGGCGTCTTTTACAGAGGAATGCCTGTGCTCCTATACCGCATCCCCATAGTAAGGAAGCTCAGGGGAGCAACGGCAGAGCACCCACCTTATCTAAACAATTCCAGCCACATCCAGCACAGGTACAGTGCACATGTGGGAAAGGACAACCAGTATCCTAACTAGGTCACACAAAGGAGACGCCACATGGCTGTGCCTGGGATGGTGGTCCGTAGGCAGGAAACCACCCCAAGTCCAGCCCCGCAGCTCTGTCCGTAGCTCCCAGCACTGTCTATCTATGCTAGAAATGAGGGTGCTTGGGGTGGGTATGGACATTCGGGTCCCTATCCTCCAAGACTGTGGTTCCAAGGTCCCAAAGGCCTCAGCCAGGCCGCAGAGCTGTGTATGGAGGCCTGACAGACACAACCCCAGACAATCCATGAGTCCCTCTTGTCCTTCATTCCACCGGAGTCTGTCTCATGCCAAC
Source organism: Nannospalax galili (assembly GCF_000622305.1). NCBI lineage: Eukaryota > Metazoa > Chordata > Mammalia > Rodentia > Spalacidae > Nannospalax > Nannospalax galili. The sequence continues at coordinate 1,905,182 of NW_008360311.1, forward strand.
CAGATTTCAGTGGAGTGAAGTTCAGGAGGCATGGAGCTGCCGGCGACGTCACCACAGAGCAGCAGCAAAGGTGCCTAGAGAAGTCCAACCGCCGACGGTCACAGCAGCGCCACTTACAAAATCACGGCAGATGAGAGCTGTTTGGTCTTTTCTAAAACTGATTCTACAAAAATGAGTGCTTTTTGTAACTTGCAAAAATTAAAAGTTGCCTGTCCACCAATAAGCCTTCTGCTTCTTCAGCCCTTCTGTCAGCCTCCTAAGCCAGCTCCCCTGGGGTTAAATCCCAGACAGAAGCTTAAGGAAACCTCCCTGGCTCCCTTTCTCCATGGGGTCTCCTGGCAGGTGGTTGGGACTCCATTTACAACCACCCAGGGACCCTGGTACTCTCAGACTCTCAACAGTGTCAGGAAGACCTACAGAACTGGGGTGGGAAGGGAACTCTATTAAGATTATTTAAGCCCATTTATATTGTAATAAAATAAATGTAAATAAGATTTAAGTGAAGGCAGATTGCAGATCTTTCTGAGGCTGTACACAACATATCTCTGCATGCGGGTGTAAATTCTGTAAAGGTTAATGCAGTTAAACATATTTGACACATAAAAATGCCATATTCGACATTAATCATTCACCAATTGTAATTGCTTTTCCATGGGTCTCTTCACACCAGAACATATGCTTAAAACACCAGGGAAAAAACAAATACTTTTCGGCCGTCAGCATGTATGATTTGCTTTGATAGATTTAACACTGATTTCATTGGCTTTACACCCTGTGTGATTATTTTATGTTTTTTTTTTTTTCAAAAAAACTCCACATCTCTTCTTTAGCAAAGGGAGATAAGGGAGAGCCCCCTAAGTCCACAGTTCACTTAGTTATGAAGGACCAACCCAGGAAAATCCTTCATCTTCTTGCCCCTTCCTCGATCAGACGGTTTGCTTGAAGAGCCGGTCTGACTAAAAAGGAAAACCTTAAACAAAGCCCATCCGAGAAAAACCAATTTTTACCTCTGGAACATGCTCTGGGTGGCCAGGCTCAGTGGGGCCCACAGCCAGTGGTGCTTCCCTGAGGGACTGAGTGTAAAGGCCACTCAGCTTTGCAGATGGGCCACTCAGGTATCTAAGCCCCTGTGTCCTGAGCACCCAGCAATCGCCTCTTCATCTCCTCCAGCCCATCCCCAATGTACACTCAGTCCAGTCCACCCCCATCCCACTCCAGTCCACCCTCAGTCCACTCCCAGTCCACCTCAGTCCACCCCCAGCCCACTCCAGTCCACCCTCAGTCCACCCCCAGTCCACCTCAGTCCACCCCCAGCCCACTCCAATCCACCCCCAGTCCACCCCCACTCCCCCCACCCCCAGCCCACTCCAGTCCACCCTCAGTCCACCCTCAGTCCACTCCAGTCCACCCTCAGTCCACTCCCAGTCCACCCTTAGTCCACCCCCAGCCCACTCCAGTCCACCCCCAGCCCACTCCAGTCCACCCTCAGTCCACTCCAGTCCACCCTCAGTCCACTCCCAGTCCACCCTTAGTCCACCCCCAGCCCACTCCAGTCCACCCCCAGCCCACTCCAGTCCACCCTCAGTCCACCCCCAGTCCACCTCAGTCCACCCCCAGCCCACTCCAGTCCACCCTCAGTCCACCCCCAGTCCACCTCAGTCCACCCCCAGCCCACTCCAATCCACCCCCAGTCCACCCCCACTCCCCCCCTCCTGTCCCCCCCCAGCCCTCTCCAGTCCCCCCTCAGTCCCCCCCCAGTCCCACCTCAGTCCACCCCAGCCCACTCCAGTCCACCCTCAGTCCACTCCCAGTCCACCTCAGTCCACCCCCAGCCCACTCCAGTCCACCTGCCCCAGGGAGCCCCACACCAGACAAACAAGCACTTATCATAAACACTTCGCCTTCCTGCTTCAAGTGAACATGAGTGCCAACCTAGTCCATCACCTCCACCTCTGAATTCTGGGCCCAAGGAAGACATGAGGGAGTCGAGCCACCAGCATCTTTAAAATCCCGTTTTTTTTCTTTGCTCATAAAATGTGTGTAGTGGATCTGACTTGAGGACCATGATGGCCCAGGGATTGAGCTAGCTAACTACCAAATGCCTCCCGTTCACCATTCCTGCAAGAAATTCCAAAGCCAGAACCAAGAAAGTACCAAGCAGACATGTCGCATTTCCATTGTGGCTGGGCTTGAGCTCTGTAACCTGGAACCTCTTCTAAAGGAGGAAGGACAGGCCTGTGTTTCTGTGCCAGAGGCTCAGGTGACAGAAGAGCAGGCTATCGAGCAAGTCAGGGTGTAAGGCCGCCACAGCCAAGGGCTCTGTCTGCCCCAGCACTGCAAATCCCACCTCAGCTGCGACCGGGCTCTGTGTTTCTGGCACTGAGGTCTGAACAGCCCACATCCCCCCTCTGCAGCAGCACCCCTCATGCAAAAGCAAAACCCCTGACCTGGCCCAGGGCAGCAGAGCTGGCGGGAACAATGGCCCATCTATCTTCCCGCCAACCCCCCCACTTCTAGTCTCTTGTCCCCACTGCCAAGCATGGCTCACGGCTCACCCAAAACACAGAGTTGAGAAAATAGTTTAATCAAAACTCCCTTGCAACAGCAGCAACAAAAAATAATATTATCCTGCTTTCTGTATTCACGATCTTTTATTGAGGCAAAAAAGCGAATATCATTGAGTTGAACCTGAGTAGACAAATATATACAACCACTGGTAATTTAATATTTTGTGCTAATGGTATACACTGTAGACACAATCCAAGAAGAGTAAATTACAATCCTATCAATAATTCATTGCATCTGGGCTTCTGTTTCCCAGCACACAAGAAAATGTGTATTGGCAAAAGCTCTCTGAATATTAGAAGCCATGCATATAACTAGGCGGAAGTCACAGAAGCCAGGGACTCCTGAAGTGCTGCATTCTGGACTTTGCCATCCAGGCCTGGGATGGGAAAAACAGCCTACATTGCCAGTTCCGGTACTAAGTGAACACAGTCTACCACACCCTCAGCAGACTGCAGGTAAGGAACAACCTGCCAGAGAGTCAGGGAGCCAGCTTACACAGTGCATCCACATGGTCCCCTCAGGCCATGATGTGTGTCCAGGGTCCACTCCAAAGAGCGCCAGTGCAGCCAGCAATACTCAAGAGAAAGGCCAGGTTTTCCTCTTCCGACCCAGCTTCTCCAAAACATGTGGGAAGGAGGAAAGTAGGAAGGCAGGCAGGCTAATGACAGGTAGACGCTCACCATCTGCCCAGGGTGAGAGATTTATTTTGGAGCTAAATGTTCTAGCCACTAAAATTCTGTCAGTGCATCCAAATTCCCTCCCTGCTGCCTGCACAAGGAGCACATGATGGGCTTGCTTGAGAACGGGAACGTATTTCTGCCATAATAACATGAAAAAGGAAGACGAATTAGGTTAATGTCTACAGGAGAGCTGGTCAGTGCACCATCACGCGCTGACCCTTGACCTCCCGATTCAAGGAAAGTTGAGGGCGGCAGGGGCCAGGAATTCTTGTTCCGGTTTTTAATCGGACCCTAGAAGAAGGAGTGCCTAAGGAAGGAGAGGAGGCCGGGGGAGGGGGAGGCTCTCTGGAAGGAGGAAAGGGCTGGAGACGGCAGCCTCCAGGTAGGAGGAGATGAAAGGCACCGGTTTCTGAGCAGCTTCCTAAGTCGGGGTGACGTCCCCAGGCTTTCTGGAGACAGTCGCCTATGCATCAAGAAAAGCAAGGCAAACAGTCCCTTTTGTCTGAAGACTAGAAGGTTCTGGAAGTCTCCTCCATCTTCCTCTCCCTTCCTGTCATCCCTCCTGTACCCCTCAAAATCTTCTCTTTGGAGGCAGGAAAGCCATGTCAGCCATCAAGGAAGGGTGGGACACCTGGTGGGAAGTAAGGGAATTGCAGTGGATCCCAAACACGGCTGCCAGCAGAGGAAACCTGTGTTCTCTGAGATACATAGCATATGACACAGAGGGGAGTGTCCTGAGAGGAGGAGACACTGAAAAGGACCTTTGGGAAAAGCCTGACTTCAGTCTGGGCTGTGTTCAACTGTATCTGCATATAGATAAACAAATACATGTAATGCTTACTGCAACTGCCTCATTTAAACTTTGATCAAGGTCTTACTGAACCCCAGCACAGAGACTTGCCAAGCTAAAGATCTGGGAGACATGCCCAGAGACAATCCACAGGTGAGACGTGCTCACTGGTGGTAGTGGGTGTTGCTCATGCTGACTCTGACTTCTACACTTGTGCCCAGTGGTTGCCAGCCACAGTCCGAAGCTTCTGAGTCAGCATGTGCGTGGTTAAAAGGGGTCAGAGTAGGTCTGGTGCCAATTTGCTCTGGCCACGAGACTCCAGACCAGCCACTTAACCTCTCTGAAACCCAATTTCCTTATCTATCAAGGAGGAGTAATGACGACAGTGTTGAGTGCTTATGAAGAGCCAGATGCTGTGTGCTTTGTGTCTATGGAATCATTTAATGCTCCTATCCCTTAGCAGGCATGACTAATATTTCGGTTTTATGGATGGAGGATGGAGGACTGGCCTGAGATCACAGTTTATAAACAGTGCAGCTGGGACTCAAGCTTGGGCTCTCTGCTCTAGAGCTCACAGCTGGGACCACTGCTCCAACCCACCACTTCATGCTGGCATGAGAGTCAGACAAGACTCGGAGGTTGGGATCTGGAGTGTCCCCACAGGTCTGGGCTGAAGGTTTGGTCCTCGGTCTGTGGCACTATGGGGAGATGCTAGAACCTTTTGGAGGCAAGGCCTCACGGGAGGAATTCAGGTCACTGGAGGTGTCCCTGTGAACAGGATATTGGGACTCTGGCCCTTTCTGTCTCTCTCTGCTTCCCAGAGACTCAGAGATAAGTGGCTTTGTGCTGCCTCCCTCCACAAGTGGGAGAACAATGGAGCCAAGTGACTATGAAACCCCTGAAACCATGAATCAAAATAGACATTTCCTTCTTTTAGGTGTGTCTCTCAGGTATTTTGTCACAGTGTGGAACACTAACAGATTACATGGGCAGAGGAGCCAGCAAGTGCCTAGAGTCTATTTACTCAAGAATGTCTCTACCACTGTCATCTCAGTATCAAGCAAGAGAGCCTTCGAAAAGCCCGTCTAGTACTGCCCCTCCCCTCCCCCACTCCTGCCTGAATGGTTAACCAGAGGCAGCCTTTGGAAACCCATTTGCTATGGAATGCTGTCCTGGAGCACAATGTGGTCTACACCCTCTTGAACTAACTTCCCATGATGTAGGAGCGGAGGTGCTCATGTGTTTCTGCCTCTCCCCAAGAATTTACAGTTCATGGTTGCTAGAGGTTGGGGCACATGAGGCCTCACACCGTCTCTGTCTGCAACCATTTGTAGACAGGTAACAGTTGCTGGAAGAGAGATTTTTAATTCTTCTTCAGGGCTGTAACTTCCCATAAGTTGCCCCTGTTCCTGTACTAACCTCACTGGTCACTGAGCTGCGCTTGGGTGGAATCAGTTCTTGGTTTTTGTCACTGGTGCCCTACATGGGGAAGCAGACCTTTGTTCACATCTCCTCAGAAAATGTTTGCACACACCAGCATTAAATTTACTATGCAGCTCAGTTACAACCACCACCATCCTGAGCTTCTAGAACAATCACCCTCCCCTCTTCATTTTAGCAAGTGCTCATTTCTTGGCTTTAAATTTGGTCTATGTGTCCTATAGTAGAAATCTTGGGGGATTTTTTTTTCAAAATAAGCATGATAGAAATAAAAACTAATAGCTGTCTTGCCAGGGTAAGTGCAGCTCTTTCCACTTCTTTGGGAACAGGTGAGAACCACTGGTAAAAAAGAAGCTCGGTGACGAGTTAGTGAAAGACGTTCGCACACACTAATAAAGCAGAAAGCCTATGAAAAATGATGTGAGAGTCAACAAGTGGGGGTCAGGAAGGCATGGTGCTGGTGCTGAGGGTGCCGACGCTGGGGGGCGGATGCTCTGCTGTGCGCCCAACATCATCCCAGCATTGGGCTTAGTGTTAAAGGAGCAGCTTCATCAAAGAGACGCTTTGTGAAGAGGCACAAGGTGGCTCTGGCCCTAGGAACTCCTGTCCAGGTGACAGCCTTCTTCCCAAGACCTTCCAGAAGGGCCAGCAGGGCAGCACTTTGCTCCCCATCATCCCACACTATGTCCCAGAGACACACGGGTCCCTCTGATGTAAAATGTGAGAGCTTGAGCTGGAAAGAGCTCACTCAGCCCGGCACTAGGAAATTCTCCCCGCAAAGGAACAAGAACAGACCAAAGGAGGAACTAAAACGTTTACAAAATGGACTTTTTCTCATTACCTGACTCTATGACTCGTCTATGGAAGAAGATGAATGCCTGATTGAAAGTGCTCCTTGTTAGGGTTCCAAATAGCAGCTCCCCCCCGCCCCCAACAGGGACCTGCAAACTCTGCTGAGAAGCAGCCTGCCTTTCCTCTGACCTCCAAAGATAAGATAAG
>NW_008360311.1:1912367-1976223 GCF_000622305.1 Nannospalax galili
GACATCTTTCCCTTCCCCGAGGGAAAGGTGCCCCGTGCGAAATAAATCTGTATCCGGCTGAGAATTCCATCTGAGCCTCGGTGCCTCATCCATCCACTCGTGCCTTCCTCCATCCGCGCCGCCCGCTCGCTCCCGCCCGTTCTCTACCTATCACTCCTTTTATAACAGAATCATATCCATTGCATTTCATGACTGCATCATTATGGTACACTGCATTATAAGCCAACTGCTAATGGCCTCACCTTAAATCCCACCTCACTCCCCTTTGCCCTCCTGAAGACCTGGCTTTTACCCAAGTTGCTTTATCTATTGAAATTGGATCCAGGCTACTTTTCAGAGTCAAACCTATGGCTGGGATGGCAGCAGCTTCTCAGCATCCACCCTAAGGGGCCCGACTGACTACTGCTTACCAAAAGCTAATCTTGAACCTTGCTATGAATGCATCAACTGACCTTCCTGCCTGCCTGAGACTCTTGAAAATACAGATTCTGACTCAACAAAGGCTGGGTGGGGCCTGAAAATCAGCACTTTAACAAGCTCCCAAGTGAAGCCTCATAGTTCTCCAAGGAGGAGAACTCTTAGGACTCAAAGTCATTCTCCCCTAGTTCCCTAGTGCAGTGGAGGCCTAAGGTAGCCCAGGGAGTTTTAGCACAGGCCAATTTAGTGTAGGGATTATTTTGAGAAACAGCAGGTGTGAGAAAAGCTTTCTCCCACCCCTTCATTGCCTAAACTTAGGACCTAAGATTCCCTTCCTAAAACAACAGAAATTTGCATTTGTAAAGGTGTCTCCTGCCCTGTTCTGGGAAGAGGCTCTTCCAAGAAACAACTTCCACCAGCCAAAATGACTCATCTGCAAGAGGGAGCTCAGTAAACAGCATCTACCACTCATGTGCTTGTCACCATCCCATAAGTCATCCCCCCTGAGGAGCCTCAGTCCCTTTCCTAACCCAGCCTCTTCTCAGACCTCATCACCCTTTGTTAAGGTGATGCACAGACCTGGACTCTAGTCTCTTGAGTCACGCGTTTCTTCCTTTGTTTGGTGAACTCCTGTGTGGACCTATTTCACAAAATCTGTCTTTTGTCGTTCCCATTTGCAAATCCCACCCACTGAACCTAAGAGGGGGATTCACGCCCCACCCCAAGTACTCAGTGACAGCAAAGGACAGAAGCACCAAGATAGTTGAGCTGAAACTGAGATCACAGCCAGATTTACGGTGCAAAACAATGGGGCTCCAACACAGTAGATATGTAAATCCATCTGGGGATTCAGAACACCGAGCAGAATTGTTCATGAATCCAAATAGCTATTGGAGGTGGCAATGTAAAGAGGAAAGGCACACTGTGACCAAAAGTCAGCAGAAGGTGCTTGCTTACACAGATTAAACATAGAGAATGAGAGGGTTTGGGAAGATGCACTCCCCAGAATCAATGGTGGCCATGACCAGAAAGCCTGGTAGGTTAGTGAGCAATCTGTAACAAGAAACACACCTCAAGAGTCGATGAAACTGCCTCGCTAGAGACACATACCTGCCCCAGTCAAGAGCCCCTCAGTTCTCCCCAGCTGGGCACGGAGAGCAAAGTCTACATACAAATCAAGGAAGGATGGGTTGTGAGGGAGCTGCAGGGCAGGCACCAACAGCAGACTTCCACACAGCACCTTGTTCTTTTTTGTCCAAGGACAGTTCTCAAAATTGAGAAGATTTGGACCTCACCTTGCTTTGAGCAGGAGACATCACTGCATGCAGAGGAAGAGGGCAGAATGCCTGTCTGGTGTCATCCCTCTGTATCTAGAAGCCAAGTACCCTATTTTGTATTCACATTCCACGTTCTGGATAAACTGTCAGGTCCCTCTGCCAGATTTTTATGGATAATTAGAAGGTTTCAAGAAGCAGATGTTATGAAACTATCTGTGACTATTCCTTAATGGTGGGTGACAAGAACTCAGCACCGTTCCTTAATTACACAAGACATGGTAGAGGTATAAAGAGAAAAAGCAGAGGGAGAACTTGTCAAAGCCTGACAAGGTATCAAGCGGCTAATCACCCACATTGAACCTGAACATTTCTTCGCTACGTAATTCAGAACACAGATCCACCTGTCTTTAGCTCATTCATTTTATAAATCGTGTGCTCTCATGTTGCTTCATTTAGAGTATTAATAATTGAAATACGAATTCCTACGTGAAATAGATGTGTTTTCTCTCTCCAGCTACCCCAGTGAGAAAATACACGTCTTACGTACAGAGGCGGTTTTGTCACATCAGATCCTAGTCAGTTAGGAAGATGAGGGACACAACCTGTTTCTGTTGAGATCTTACTGCGTGCCAGACACCACACAGGCTGTCCATCCTGCGTGGCTCATGAAATCCCCAGCATCTCCAGGAATTCCCCAGTCTTTCAACAAATCCCATTCCACAGGAGAGGAAGCCAGTTAGAATAAGCATACTGATAGCAAACAGTTGCTAGCACTGACAGCTACTAAGTACTCACCCACCCACATGTATTATCTCATTAAGAAGGGCTGTTTCCATAATTATTTTTATTTCCATTTAATGGAAGAGGAAACTAAGGTTCCCCAAGAGATTAAAGAATGCATCCAGCTGAAGTCAGAATTCTAAGTGCAGCCTGTCTCATCCTGAATCTGGCATGCTGAACTCCCGGGGTACACATCTGCCTCAGTCTGTCTTGACGGTAACTGATAGGTAAAAAGTTGGCGGAGAACCAGCGAATGGAGGAGGAGGCACCAGGACACAGATAAAACTCCATCAAAATAGCGTTTATTAGCAAAGGAACACAGGGGACAGAGTCCCTTCCGGGCAGGGAAAATGTCTGCCCAGGTCTTGAGCTGGGGTCTTTTAAAAAGGGAGGCTTCTGCTTCCTGCAGAAGGTGGGAAGATGTATTTTTTTTTAAGTTGGGGGGGACAGTGGGAGAGCAGGACTCTTAAAACCTGTCCTCTTTAGAGATCAAAGGGGAAGCCTGCTGTGTTGGCCAAACAGTGGAGAAAAGTCTGCTTCTCTTGACTTCAAAGACCAAGGTGCTTATCAGCTATGTTCCCTTTTCTCAGGAGCATGAGAAGTCCTTGGGATCCTGTTGGTGAGGGGGCGGGGCTATCTGAACCTTAACAGTGACTATGGAATGAACTCTGTTTCTTCCCCACTCTCCTCCCACAATCCCTACAGTGATGTCCTAACTTCCAGTACCTCAGAATGTGACTGGCTTGGGCACATAAAAAGGTACTTTAAATTCAATGTGGTCCGGCTGGGAAGATGGTACAGTGGATAAAGCCCTTACCGCACACATGTGAGGTTCAGAGTGTGGAACCCCAACACCAGTATAAACACTGGGATAGCACTGAATTAATAGTGCTGGAGAGGCAGAGCCTTGGAATCCCTGGGACAAGCTGGCTAGGTAGGCTAGTTTAATCAGTGAGCTCTGGGTTCAGTGAGAGACCCTGCCTCAGTAAATGAAGAGTGACCAAGGAAAACACCTGACATCAATGTCTAGCCTACACACACACACACACACACACACACACACACACACACACACACATGTTTACTCGGGTCCTCTGCATGGGGCCTAATCCACCAAAGATTGGCCTCCATATAAGGAAAGATCAGGATGAAGACAGAAAGAAACTACAGAAAGCAGAGAGAAGACAGTCATGTAAAGTCAAAGAAAGAAACTGGGGAACAGCTCTGACAACACCAGGGTGTGAGAAAATAGATTTCAGCACACTTCAGTTTCTTAAGCTGGAAGATGTCTGAGGTGTCCCCAGCTGTAGCCTTCCATGCACACCATCTCTAATGATATTCTCAGAAAGATCTTTCTTCCTGTGGCTACCAGGGCTCACTCTTCTCCTCCTGCCTGATCCCTCCTCTCCTTCCCACCCTTTCCTCTGTCCAATCAGAAATCAGGGGAGGAAATGGGAGCAGATGAGAGGTGAGAACTGAAGGAAAGATTCTCCACTCTCTGCTAACACACTTTCCCAACCACTTGATGATTATTTACATACTAATGTATATGTGCACATATTTAATGGATATAAATGTTTATTCATCACTGTTTAATAAATTGATAGGGTCAATGCTGGGTGTTAAGACAGACCATGAAAACCAGAAACCAAATCCCTAGTCTCCTTGAGTGCATAGTACAGAGGGAGCAATAATTAAGAAATTATTTCTTGAGCTTGTAATTTAACACAAAAATACTCTAAGGCAGACACAGAGTTCCTTGGGTTTCTATAGATGCTTCTCTTTAATAAAAAAGAGACTCAAAGAAGAAAATACTTGGGGAGAAGAACATGGTGACAGTGACATACCCTCAGTATCTGAATCAAAGCTGATTCCTTTCCCCAGAGCTGAGCTTTATGAAAATAAAACAGTGAGATCATGAAGTGCTGAGGTGGGAAAGGCTATAGAAAGAGACGATCAAAGGACTCTTAAGTCAACACATCACAGAGATATGTGCATGTCAATGTTTACTGCGGCTCTATTCACAGCAGCTAAGTTATGGAACCAACCTAGGTGTCCAGCAATGGAAGAGTGGATGAGGAAGGTGTGGAGTGTGTGCACAGTGGAAATGTTTAAGCCATAAAACAGAACAAAGTTATATCATTTGGAAAAAACTGGAGATCATCACATTAAATGAATTAAGCCAGTCTCTGAAAGACAAATATATTTTTTTCCCTTTATGGTTAATAGATTTTATGTAGATGCACAAAATCACATTTGTATATATGACATGAAAGTAGACAACAGTTTAGGGGACAAAGGTGACTAATGAGGGAGGAAAGGGAAAGTAGAGACATGGGAATCCATTCAATGTACAAAAACAAATGTTCAAAGAAATAAAAGAAAAAAGATAGCAAAGAACTGAGAACAAGGGTTAGCCATTTCTCCCTTTTTCCCAGGGCCACACCCGCCTGTTCCACATCCTGTGTAGGGTTCCTACAGTGCTTACCAAGTTCCTTCAGAGAGAAGAGATCATTATAACACCAGGCTCTGCTTGTAGAAACATAATTTTAAATGAAAAATGCTTTCTCTGCATTCAGGAAGCTTTCTCTTAAATTGGTACACACCCAAGAATAATTAGAGTGAGGACAACCCATCTCAGATAGCCTGTGCATGTTTTCCCAACAGCAAAAACCAAATGTGCTTCATTCTGCAACAAGTTTGGATTCAGGCTGAAGATGAACTGTGAGTTGAGTACATGGCTGAAAATGAGAATGACAGGACCCAGTTCCCATACCTAGACATTCACCACAGAGGGACAAACTCAGACTCAGACAGTCACTGAGATGTAAAGTGACCAACACGGGGGCAGAGAACAGAACATGAGGACCCAGGAACCACAGTTAAATGGATCAGAACCAAGAAAGCTTCCTGGATCATGGCAGTAGAACAAAGTACACAGGGTGAGCCGCACCACAAATGATATTGAAGTATTTGCCAATTAGGGATAGGATTGGTGGAGGGAGGGGCATACTCATTTGGGTAACAATGGAGGAATTTGTGAAGAGTAGAATTGCCCAGCAAGCTATCCATGAGACTTAGATGCAGTAAAGGATTGTTCATGGGATCAGCACCCTCAGAAGAGAGAGGAAGAAAACAGATTTGGATGGCGCAAGGAACTGAAATGAGATAGAGGCATAATGAAAGCCTCGTTGGGCCCAGAATGTTCTGGAGCTCAGATGGCCCTTCAGAGCTTTGAGCTATGGTGAATTGGGGGTAAATAAGCTGAGGCTTCATCCCCCAGGATGGTACACTGTCATGTATGGGCCACCTCTAGAAGGAGGTCTGTCATTGGCTGAGGCAATATTCTCAGTCTGGGGTGAGCTCCCCAGAGAGTAGAGAACTCCCCAGCAGCTAAGGGAAATTATCCTCCATTCTTGAAAGAAGATGCTGGAGGTCATCATAGCTGGTCACAGTCCTCAGGCCACTTTGATCCTCTCTTCATCCAAGGTTCTAGAAGCAGGTTCTCCAGAATTCCAGGAACTCCTATCCACAATTGGCTTTGAAATTACCGTTGATATCAGAAGCTCCTTCCTCTACAATCCTGCTGCTCCTGGTGTCTTCTGACTTGGTAGCATGAACCATATCCCTAACCCTGAAGGTCTGAGCCCTCAGTGAATATACAGGGTTGCTGTTCTTAACCACTTCCTACGAAAACCAATCCAGAACACATCTAAAGAAGCAATGTGGGTTGCCTGCGTGTTGAACCTGCTGCAGCCCTACCTCCTCCTCTGACCTGGCTAAACCACCCCAGCCCAACAGCAGCCCCTGTTCTTCTCTACTGTTCCTTGGGCACAAGGAGCCTCAAGTATACAGAACAGTAATATCTTATAATTCACCAGGACTACTGCTAGGTCCCTTAGCAATATTATCTCCTCTTTGGGAAATAAGGCTTCTGCATGTAGGAAACCCACAGTCATGTGTGTGAGTAACATGTTCCCATGGGGTTTGCTGGGAGCAGAGCTCCGATTTCCACCATTTGGTTCCTACACTTATGAATTCTACCTATTAGGTGCACAGCACTGTGCAGAATTTTATCGAAAGTTTGCACCATTTCCTGAGCCATAGAGCCCCACTCCTTGAGAGGGATCTACTTGTCTGCCTGTAGTAGATCATTCCACTCCACTGGGTCAACAGCTTCTGGAGTACAGTATGTATTAGCCAAAGACTGACTAGCTCACCTCTTCTGTAAAGTATGTTCCTTGAATGGATGCCATATGATGTAGGGCCCTGTACCAGTAGACTGGACACTCTACAAGCTCCCAGCTGTGAGGCTGGATGTAGTTCTATTGTCAGCAAAGGTAAATCCATATCTGGAACATGAGTCTATTCTGGTCAAAATAAATAAAGTGCCCCCTTCTCTGAAACAGAAGTGAACTTGCGAGTAAGTGTCCAACTGGTCCCCAAGAGAAAGACTGAATTGTGAGCCAAGTTGCTAGCAGGATGGTCATCTGACAATAATAACAGATGACTCAGTCTTGGGACTGTATGCTTTGTGTCTAGCAGAGTCCACATCACCAGCAGTGTGATGGCACTCGTAGATCCATTGCTCCAACCACTGGGCAGCCAATGAGAGACCTGAACAAGTCTTTCTGCATCCCCTAGGATCTCTTACATGACAGAATGCCCTCTGACTGGCATAAACGAGATACAAAGATCTTGGCTCCATAGACCCCTTTCTAATGACCACCTTCATGCCTCTAGTCCACAACCCATCCTAAACCTTCCTGTCCTCTACACAGTCTCCTCATCAGTCTGACGCAATCATTCTCCATGGCCCATGAGCCCACATACAGTCCAACGCTGGGCCACTTTATTTCTACACATTAGGTGGATGACAACATAGAATTTCCTAACTTACTCCACTGTGACGATTCCCCTCACTGCTACCCTGCAAGCTCAGCCCTGAGTAGAACTGTAGTTGTTATCACACATACCAACCCTAAACCAAAATAACATTTCTTCCTTCTTCAGTGGGTCCCAGGGAGCCCTGTGTGAGCTGATGAAAAGGCTCTAGTGCCAGGAGTAGCAAAGGCTACTTGCTTGAACAGTCTGTGTTCTCTGGTCCTGCTTGTGCCTAGCTCAAGGTCTTTGTCCTCCATGAGTGGAAAGTTGAACCTTCCTGAGTGAATCTGTATATGTTAAAACAACAGCCGAGGGCTATGCTCCCAATGGGAATCCAAGGTGCATGATGAAGTAACAGCTCATGGCCCAGCTCCTGATGGAAAGTCTAGGCAAATCGTGATATGACTGCTGATAGGCCTTCCACACACTGAGAAAGGGATTCCCTATGAGCTGCTTTTGAAAATGATATAAATGTGTGTGACTACTGCAGTTTGCAGACCTTGTCCTGGAAACCCCACATCTGGCTTGTGTTTCTCTAACTGGACCTTCTAAAAACTTCAAAGTGCATCGATTCCTGCTACCAGCACCTATAACATTAAGTCATTTGACTCCATGGTCCAAGTGATGGGGATTTGTACTGCAGTCTAGACCACTATGTAGCCCTTTCCCAATCTCAGATCCATGTGAACTCTCAGCCCTTTGAGTTGCCTGACCTGCAGCTGCCCAGTATTTCATAGTGTGGGATGCATAGCCAGTCTGATTGGGGGATGTTATCAATAGTAAGTGTCAGTGGATGTTCTGTGGATGTCCAAATGATCCAGGTCTCTTTGGACACTATTATGACAGAAGATGGAAGAGGAGAGGGGCAAAGCTATGTTAATCCAAATTAATAGGAGTCGTTTCTGGTTGCCTTTGGGATAGAGCTAGAAAGAACCTTCTCCAGTTGATGCCCACACATGATGGCCCTGAGGACCTGCCAGTCTGCCATAGTGAAAGACAGCTGCAGTCAGATTCCTACCTGGCTGAGTTTTTGATCAGCCACTGTTGTCCTTTGAGGACTGTTGACTCACAAAATCAGTGGACGTGATGATGGAGACCCTACACCCTCTGGTTCTTCAAGGCAGTAACTACGGCCCCTTAGGCCAAGGGCTTAGGTCGGTGTTGTGCCAGCTCCAAGTGTGTCTATTCCAGTCATGACTGAAGGAAGCATGGAACTGGTCACTGACTGGACCCACTGTGCACCAACCCAGCCCTCCACTCATCCCCCAACTCCTGGCTCCCACTGTCAGCAAGGCAGGGGCTCTCCTCATTTCTTAGTATTGAAGCTAACACCCCCCCCCCCCCCCTTTTTTTAGTATTAAACCAACCCCCCCCCCCCCTCCTCCCCCCACTCCCGGCCCCCACTGTCAGCAAGGCAGGGGCTCCCCTCATTTCTTAGTATTGAAGCTAACCCCCCCCCCCCCCCGCTTGTGCCCTAAAACCCTTAAAATGTTTGCACGTTCCCCTTTTGTGGTGGAATAAGTGAGTGCAATGAGTGTTTGCAGTTGCCTTTGGGGTAGAGATGGAAAAGGTGGAGGCCTGCACATGATGGGAGAGGGTTGCAGGCTCACTGCAGGATTCCCTCACTGTGGGCACATGGAGAGTCCTTCTCCTAGGAACCCAGCCTCTCCTTTAGTCACTGGATTCCAGACCTGAAAACTGGCTCAGGTCCGAAAACTGAGCAGGAAATCATGGCAGTCCTTGAAGTAGCAGCTATTGACTTTCTAATCATCCACCCTCATGTGTTTTACTGTGCGGGATCAGGCATTGCTCTTGGCTGCACACATATTTTGCCCTGAGGGGTGCTGTGTTCTGGTCACATCTCCTTAGCCCTCTGCAGGTCAGATGCCTGGGATTCCACTCTAATTTTGCTGGTGTCTGTGATAACTGCACCCACCTGGCTCCTGGCTCCTGGCACTCAGGATGTAGTCATCACTGTGGCTTTGGCACCTCCGTTGGCAGCCCTGGCCCTCAGGGGCAGCCAGCACTTATCTAAACACCTGTCTCAACAGAGCACCCCTTATTTTTTCCTCTAGAACCTTCCAAAAAACATGGTCACCTGGTCTGTTTTCCAGCGTCACTGTAAGACCCATCTTTTCACACTCTGTTATCTCTGTCCACAATTCCCTTTCCCGGCTCATTCAACTCATTTGGTTTATTCTTTAGACACCGAGTCCTTAATGTGTGCCAGGAACTGTGCCAGATACTGGAGATATGAAAACAACAGGATCCTGCCCCCACTGTCAGGGGCTCACAGTCCGGTTCAGTGAAGTAGAAAGGGCCTTAGGTCTATGATATGCTGCACATCGCAAAGAAGAGAGAAAAGAAGTTGAAATCAAATGAAGGAATGTAAGACGTTAACCCCCGAGCCGCCAGCACTGTGCAGCTGAGCTCTCTGGCAGATCACTGGCCATCTTCTTGAACGATCTCTGGTCTTAGAACGTATCTCCCAGAAACACTTGGGCTTGGTGGCTGCCCTCTGCTTCTGCCATAGCATCAAATAGGTGGCAAGGTAGACTGGTTTCACCTGGTTTCAGACATAAGCACTATAACGCAGTCCCCTTTAAAAACTGCCTCACTCTTCCCACTGTTCACATCACTGCGGAGCTTTGAGAGACAGCAGCTCATGGCCGATGAGTCCAAGCTCTTAAAAGCTGAGATGGAGGGTCAGAGAGATGACTCAGCAGGTAAAGGCGCAGGCTGCCAAGCCTGACAACCCAAGTTTGATTGCTGGAACCCAACTGATGGAAGGAGAGAACTCACTCCAAGTTGTCGTCTGACCTTCACACTGGCACCATGGTGGACACGTGAAATAAATAAGTATATATTTAAATTTTTATTTATTTTTATTTACTTTCATTTTGTGTATGAATGTTTTGCCTGCATGTGTGTAAGTGCACCCATGTTGTGCAATATCCAGAAGAGGGCATCAGATCCATTGGAACTGGAGTTATGGACAGTTGTTAACCACCATGTAGGTGCTAGGAACCAAACCCAGGTCCTCTGCAAGAGCAGCCAGTGCTCTTGACTATTGAGCCATCCCTCCAGCCTCTCTCTCTCTCTGAAATGGAGAGAGAAATGGAGCTGAAATAGAGTCAGTGGGCCAGTACAGTTCAGATGCATGATATCTTGGTCAGGTAAGCAGGAGTCACCTTCAGGAATAACAATTATTCTCCTCTCGTGAACACCAACCCCGCCACCCCCACCACACACCTGGCTTCTTCTCATTAATTTACCTGTGACATGTTGCCACACTTAATTGCATTTGACAATTAGTAACATCCCAATACCTCTTTTAATGGTACAATTAAGAGTTTGTTCCTCTTGGTTGCAAGAAAATATATGAGCTGATTTTTCAGAAGAAAAGAAAAAAGAGCAAACATAACCTCCCAGTGGTAATTCAGTTACGGGCAGCTTGGAGGTAAGCCCTGTGTTTTGCATTTTGCTGGAATTATGCACACGCAGCCTTTTTTGTTTGTTTGTTGCTTAGTTCCCTTGAATGAGCATCTCTCCAGCCAACAGCTCAGGCTGTCTGCACAGCCACGTGGTATTAATTACAAGGGAGAACGGATGCTAAGCAGCTGCTCTAGCTCATTTCTCACCCGAGTCGCAGCGTCATTGCACTGATTGCTTGTGAAAGCAGACACCCCAGAGCCTGAGCCTTGGGGAGCACTGCAAAGGAGTCTCTACGCCTTCGTCCTGGTTCCAGCTCCTTCCAAATAACAGACCCATGTGGACCGTGGACACCTTATTGCCTGGGGGCCCCTGAAGGAGACTTACACAGCTACTATTTTTATTACCCTCCCCCTCTCCTGTTAACTGAGAAAAATCACAGTGCTCTATTACGAAATCCACCTTACAGCAGCATCCTGCAAGTCTTTGGGCTCACAAATAATCCAACATGGCCGCAGTAGCTAAGACTGCACAGGGTATGTGCTTGCACCCATCTATTAAGAGCCGTGGGGCACAGAATAAAATACGACGTTGAAAGGGGTTGATGTATTTCTTTTTCCAGAACAATCACTTAGCACACCAGAGGGCAGGGTTCAGGGGATCTTTTCTGTGTTATAAAATGTCCTGGGAGCAGCTGGGGAGATGACTCAGTAGGTAAAGTGGTTGCTACACAAGTGAGGGGACCTGAGTTCAGATCCCCAGCACCCACAAAAAAACTGGACATGGTGGTAAGCATCCATAATCCTAGCGTGGGGAAGGCAGACATAGGAGGATCCCTGGAGCTTTCTGGCCACCCAGTCTAGACAACATGGTAAGATGCAGGTTCAGTGAGAGACCCTGTCTCAAAAAATAAGGTGAGCCAGGCATGGTAATGCATGCCTTTAATGCCAGCACTCAGGAGGCAGAGGCAGGCAGACCTCTGTGAGACTGAGGCCAGCCTGGTCTACACAGTGAGTTCCAGGCCAGCTGTGGCTACTGGGAGACCCTGTCTTAATAAACAAACACACACAAACAAAAACTAAGATGAAGAGAGATTGAAGAGGGCACCCAGCAGCAACCTCTGGCCTCCATACATGCACATGGGCACATGCTTCTGCACATACATGTGTGCACACACCTACACCACACACACATTTAAAAAGGAAAAGATGTCCCAAGCACATGATTGCCCTGCTGGCTGAGGCTTCTGGGCCACCCAGGCCCTGCCAGACCCCGGGCAGATCCCAGGATCCTGTGTTCTCCGATAGCAGACTTTACAGTCCACTGCTATGCTGGGACTAGAGGAATAGTCCTGCCCTGACCAGAGTGACCTTGCCTCCCCTGCCCCGACCAGAGTGACCTTGCCTCCCCTGCCCCTGGCCTCCCTGGCCTTTCTCTTGCTCGTTGTGTCACCCTCTGTGCCATCCCACCATCCTTCAAGTACAACACAAGCGTTTACAAATCTCTTTCCAACTCCCCTCACACGCTCTGACCCTCACCTTCTGGGCTACTGAACCCTCTGCTTAGGTCTGTGTAGACTTAACTCTGGGCCGTTGTTTTTTAGTCCATACGCTTCAGTACAACATAAGCCTGTCTGAACAACTTACAGCTGCTGGCAATCTTTTAATAAATATTGTCCAAATTCAATTGTATTGAATTTTTTGATAGTGAGTCTATTGTAGAATTATGTTGGTTTGATTGACAATGGTCTTTTTCACAGTTCTCCACAGTGTGTCTGCCCCACTGAGCAGCTCTGGGCTGGGGGCAGGGGAGTAGAAACCTCTCTGTAGCTCCAACTTCAGCATCCATGTCCCTCAATCACCTGAGGCTGGGGCACCATCTACCCCCGAGTGGCTGGCCATTTATAACTGAGAGTTGTCACAGTGTCCCCCAAGGAACAGATGCAATCAGAAGAGCAATAATGACTTCCTGGGAACCAGGATGAATGGCCTCACCTTCCAGGTCACGGGGACGGCATCCTCAGAAACTGACCATGGATCAGTCATTTTTTCCTCTTCCTCACCGTGTGGCCTGCATCCAGGGGGCCCTGATTGGACTGTCTGGCAGCTACAGGAAACCTGCTGACTCAGCAGAGAAGGGAGTTGCTGGTCCCCAAAGGTTTGGTTTTCTCCCGCACGGAGCCTCCACACCACTGTTCTCAACATGCACACGCAAATGCACGCACACCCAAGGGCTGACTACACGCAGCAATGCCACATATTGCTAATTGTATTACCCTTGCTGGTTATTACTAAGGTCTCGCTTCCAGGGCACAGAGAAAAACAGCCACATAATGATCCAAGAGATAAACGGAGCATATCGAGGCGGCAACTGTGCGGTGGTAACGAGTCACATAAATCAAAAGTTCAGTGATTCACCTAATCAGATGGAGCCGCGAACAGGGACTCTCAGCTGCTGTGACTGTTTGGTGATAGATTTTTAAAAATAACCCTTGTATGTAGATGTTCTGGAGCTAGAGATCCGTTCCCCAAGATTCGTTCTTCGCTCTGGGGGGCCTGTCAACAGAGTGAGCAGGGAGCTGATTTCAGCTCTGCCACCTTGAGGACTAAAGCCAGCTCCCTTCACTGAGAGGGGCTTCCCTGTTTTGAAGGGTGTTTTCTCTCTGAAATTCTGCTATCTGTGCTGCTTGGAAAAGATGAAACAGGTCAGGGGTTATGGAGTCAGTTGACCTCTTCCCTCCTCCTGGGGCCTCCTCCTGTCAAAGCACACAACTGATGTCACATGCAGTAATTTTCAGTTTACAGCACAAATGTTTGGATTGGTAAACCCTTCTGTTTTGTTGGTGATTTGTCTGTTAATACTTCCAAAGTTGTAATAATAAGTTACCTTTGGGATCCATGGAGTTAATAGTTTATTTTATTCCAGTTTCCCAATTGAATAAACCCAGGGAGAGAGACGTCCCCAGTGTCACACCCAGGCTTGGGCACAAGAGGACCTAGTGAGACTGGCAAACACAGAGGGTGAGCTGGAGAGGCAGCAAGCAGACTGCACACGTATGTATGTGTGCATGTGTGGCATATGTGTATGTGTACATGTGTGTCTGTGTGTCTGCATGTGTGTATATATGTGTATCTTTATGCATCTCTGTGTGTTTGTGCAAAATGCAATGTTCATATATCCTGGTCTGGACCAGGCCATGGTTACATTTACGATAAGAAGGGTGAGGACTGGAGAGATGGCTCAGCAGATAGGAGCACTTAACTAGTTGCTCTTGCAGGAGACCGGAGTTCAAATCCCAGCACCCACATGGTGGCTAACAACCATCGATAACTCCAGTTCCAGGGGATCCAACGCCTTCTTCTGTCTTCCACGGGCATTGCATGACACGGGTGTGCTTACATATGTGCAGGCATAACATTCACACATGTAAAATAAAAAACAAAGTTTAAGGTAAGAAGGATGAAGAGGCTCAAACCTCATCATTTTCCCCAGGCCAATGGTGTCTGCCTTCCTCTCCACATAGGGATCCCTCACTTCAACTACAGGGAGGAAATAATAATAATAATCTCTGCACAGAAAGAGATTGGCCAAGCATGAAACAAGTTGGCACCAGCTCCCTTTGAAATGAGCAGATAAACAAACAAATGAGGGCTCAGAAGGAAGAGACGGTTTGTGAATAAAACAATGTTTTATTAAGTTGCTATTAAATTTCAATTGAATAGTGCTTGGGATACAAAGGCACCAACATATTCCTGAAACTAATTGGTTTTCCACATCTGCCTTGCTTCCTAATTGGACTAATTACGGCACCGTAGGATCATGTTCGCCATACTACAGAAAGCAAGGAACCTTGATTTACAGCGAGAGGAGCAGCAATTAGAGGGAATTAATTCATAAAGCAACATCTAAATAAATCATACTATGAGAAGACAGCAATGCAATTATTGTGACTGGTAGGTCCCTGGTCGGAGAACATCAAATGAAGCCTCAAACCACGCTGTCCAGTTCTCCTGGGATCTCCAAAACACCTCCTATTCCATCGAGCATGTACTTCCTATTCTTTAAGGCTTAACTGAGGCATGTCAAAAACAATATGGACCGACACTTTGTCTCTCTGGTACAGGAAAAAAAACATCAAGTTCTCACTACATCGCATTTATCCTTTGTCAGAATTAAATATGAGCACAGCACAGTGAGGTGGTCATGTGTTAGGGCTGCAATTTCAACTTGGGGCCTTTGCAAACTTAAGTGTCATTATGAATCTCCTCTTGACATCTGGTAGCATTTTGGGGGTTGTAGCTAAGAGAGTTTATTAGTAAGAAGAGCATGTTAAGCTCCAGTGTCTCAATAATTCATCACCCTTGCTCTGGTGACAGAGGGCCATGCTGTCAGGGCCCTGAAAGCCTCACGGTATTCACTGCCACCCTCCCCCTTTGACATCAAAAAGTTCCTCGCTACCTCAAAAATACGTGTTGTCACTGGGGTGGCGGTACACACCTATAATGCCAGTACTTGGGAGGCTAAAGCAGGAAGATTATGAGTTTGAGGCCAGCCTGAGTTATATCGTGACACCCTAACTCAAGAAGAGGACCAAGAGAAAGAGGAGGAAGGGAGGAAGGGGAGGAGAAAAGGAATAGAAAAAAAGAGGTCTTCTGGGCCTGTTTCTTTGTGTGCTAATGTTTGTGCCCCCTCCAATTCATATATTAAAACCCACCCTCAAAGTAATGGGATTAAGGGGTGGTACCTTTGGGAGGTGATTAGGCCTTGACTATGGGGCTCTCATGACCTTATAAGAGCAGCCCCAAAAAGAAGTCAGCCTCTTCTTCTATGTGGGAACAAAGCAAGAAGACACCACCCAAAAACCAGAGATCAGACCTTCATCAGACCCGAACAGGCTGCCACCTTGATAACAGACTGTGAGGGATAAACCTCTAGTGTTTCCAAGCTGCCCAGGCTATAGTGTTTTGTTACAGTAGCCAGGGTGGATGGACATTCCACCCACACCCTGTAGGGACTTGGACTGAATTGCTCTAATGGTCTCTTTTTTGAATTTCAGTCAGAAGTTTGTAAGTCAGAAAGTAATAAATTTCAGTTAATAAAGTTACAGTGTTGAACTAGGCCCCTTCTCCTAAGGATTCCCTAGTAGGTTTGGACCAAAGTGCACGACGCTCTCAGAGGAGTTTCCATTTTTTACAGAATGGCACAAACAGACCATGTTTTTTTTGTTTTTTTTTGTTTTTTGGTTTTTTTTGAGACAGGGTCTCCCTGAGGCCCCAGCTGTCTTGGAACTCACTATGTGGACCAGGCTGGCCTCAAACTCACAGAGATCCGCATTTTTATACATACTGGGGGGACTGGAATGGGACTATTTGAGGTCAGAGACCACATGGGTTCCAGATTCAGGTTCTGAGCAGCCCAGGCCTGCCCTGCCACCCCACAATGGAGAGAAGTGGTGGTGGGCAACAGCCTCAAAGCCACACTTCCTTCAAAGACACTTCCTGGTGTCCAACTGCATGGAGCTATCTGGTGCTACCTCCCCCACACCGTCCTGCCCCAGCAGACATCCTGCGTCACTATCTTCCAGTAAAGAGGTGGAACACACAAGGAACACAGAAGAAAATACCCTACAAAGTAATTACACTGTGCCAGGGCCTGAACTTTGCCCCCCACCCAAAGGGGGACTTATTCCACACATATTCGGTCAAGTCCAGTTGAGGTCAGAGTCTGACTTCGGAAGAATGTCATCGTCTCCCAGTTGAAGGGACTGTTTACAGTAAGAATGACTCGATGAAAGGGCGGCATTAGAACCTGCTTCTGGGCCGTGCGAGTCGGAACATACATTTCACCTCCGTGCCTTGGGTGCTCATCCCCAAAGTGCTGATAGCGAGGCGTGCTTTACGGAGAAGCCATGGTGATAAGGGATCAAAGGCTAGTTACTGTGACATTGTCCACATCTAATTCTCCTGGTATGCTAACATCACCTCACCAAATACTGGTCCACTTGGATGCCCTGAGAAGGGAATCTACCCTTTCTGAAGCAGCACCTTCAATTTTCAGGGAGCCCTAGACCTCCTGGTCTCAGCTCCTGGATCAACTCTATGATGGGTACTGTGTCACTTGGAGTGATTCATTTTGCCCAAACAGGTAGGGACAGCAATGTCCTCCCTAGGCAGCTTGGCCACCCTATGCGTCAGGACTCCAAACTAGAAGAGGTTTTTAGTAGGGCTGTCTGTGGAAGCTAGCTTTAGGTCAACAATTCAAACCCTGCTCCAGGCAGATTCTTCAAATGCAAAGTACCGTCTACCCTGATCTTCTGAATAGCAATTCTACCTAGATTTACTTAAAATAAAAATTAAAAAATTAAAAGAGAAACTATCAACAGAAAACAGCTGTGTTGTTGTTTTCAATGATTTCATTTCTGTTTACCTCCAGGCACTTCCTCATGAGGCAAGACATGGAAGAACGAATCTCTTTGTGATATAAACCAGTACTGTTTGCCACATTCCGATATCCCTTTGGGTGCTACAAGATTATTTCAGTCATTAATTCCTACAAATTGAAGTTGAATAAATGTGAACATGTCTTCAAGAAATTGAATGGTATCAAAGAAAGCACCCAAGTTTGCCTTCCCGAAGTCAAGGGTTCCAGCAAATCAGTTCAGGCTCCTCTGAAGTCTGTGCGTGAGGGTACTGCTCACCCAGCAAGCCTGTGGTGTTCGAAATAACTGATGAGTGTGGGGCACACACTTGTAGTCTCAGCCTCAGCAGGCAGAGGCAGGAGGATCACCTGTGAGTTTGAGTTTCAGGCCAACTCCGTCTATATAGAGAACTCTACTTCAGATAAGGCTACATGTAAGAACCAAGTGTGCAAGTTAATTTGTTACTGTGATAAGACACCATTACCAGAAGCAATTTGAAGAAGAAAGTGTTTGTTCTTATGTTTCCAGAGGGAGGGACCATAGCAGCTGGAGAGGCATGACGGCAAGTAGCCAGAGCAGGAAGCCGAGAGAGAGGATCACGACTGCACGGGAGAAGATGAGAGAGCAAATGAAGCCAGTAGAGGCCACAGACCCCCAATGATGTGCCCCTCCAGCAAGGCTCACCTCCTGATGTTCCATAACCTCCTCAAACAGTATCTCCAAGGGGGGGCCGAGGGTTCAAATACATGAGCCCATGGGGGACATTCCTCATTCAAACCACAACACCAAAGAAGGAAAGGGGGAGGGGCGGGGGGGAGGAGGGAGGGAGAAAATGAAGAAACTGAGGCAGAAGGCACGAAGCAACAGAAATTGTTCCTTGGCTCCGGGTGTCTGGCACAATCCATTTGGAACACCATCCTTTAGGAGCACCTCCCACCCCCAGTCTGTGTTTCTTTGACGCTCTGTGGTCCCATCACAATGAGCTAGGCTACATCACCTTTATGAAGGAAAAGAACAAGCTTCAAAAGATGCTGAGGGCATGTTTCTCCCCAGCACTCCATAAATTCATCCATCTAAAATAAAAGCAAAGCTTCAGATAATCTTCATATGAGTGTAAGAGATGAGGGACCATTTCAGACAGGCAGACAGAGATCCCTCCTGACTTGTGATGCTGTGTGATAGCAAAGACGCCTCGTATCTGCTCCCTGAGTGGTTGGGCGATAACGTCACTCCAGACAGATACAAACCAGGAAGGCTGAGATTTGTTCAATACCGTTTGTCTGCCTGCTCTCTCCACCCAACCCCATCAAAGTTCTGTTTCTTCATACTGACTGATGTTTTTGGGGATAAAATTTCTTTTTCTTTTTCTTTTTGGTCTGGTTTCCCTGTAACCCCAGCTGGTCTGACACTCACTGTGTAGCCCAGGTTGGCCTCAATCTCACAGAGATCTACCTACCTGCCCCTTCCTCCTGAGTGCTGGGATTAAAGGCGTAAACCACCACACTGGACACAGACACAATTTCTTATTCACAGGTAGGCACACCCACTCACACAACTCAGTCTGAATCTCAGTGTCATAAAACTCATGGAAATGCTCATTCAATAACGACCCGTGGTAATTCAGCATGATCAGCTTTTGTCTACACAGTGCTCTTCTCTGTACCATAGGGACCCGAGTTAGTGAGGAAAAATACATAAACTTATAAACTAGGAAAGGGAAAGCAGGTTAAAGTTAAGGAAGTGCAGAGATGAGTAAATTAATGTAAGTTCATTTTCTGAAGGGTAGTAATCAAATTCTCACTTGAAAATTTCCTGAGCTCATGGCAGATCTACTTCTACATTTCAGAAATTATATGCAAAACAATGACAAAAGAATATAAATATTTGGCAAAGAAGCCGGTGACTTCTATGGGTTTCACACTACACTCCTCTAAGGGCTGCGGAGGTGGCTCAGGTGAGAGCACTTACTGCTCTTCCGGAGGACCCGGTTCAGTTTGAACACCCACATAGCAGCTCACAACTGCCTGTAACTCTACATCTAGGGGATCTGACATCCTCTCCTGGCTCCAGCGGTATAGTATACATGTGGTGCACATAAATTCATGCAGGCACACACACAAACACATAAAAATAATAAATAAATCTCTAAAAAATTACACAATCTAGATATGGTGGAAGTTTATGATTACCAAATTTGGGAAAGCAGTAAGTCCATTTTCCCATGCTGTAAAAAATCCTGGAGTTTGGAGAGTTGCTTCAAACATCCAGCTGTGTGAATAGGAAGGGTGTTAAGAAGTGATAAAACTGTCAGTTCATTGGCCGTCCACAGAAAAGTCTTCCAACAAGCAGGGAAGATGTTTGTTCCAACAAACATCTGAAAAATTAGGATGTGCCTGGACTACAACGTACTTCTACCCTCTTCCCAGGAGCCTGTTCAATGTGAGGACAACACTCTGTACTAGAAGGGCAGGTTGCTTGGAAAAATGAATTATGGAGTTCCCACTACTGTTCAGCACAGCCACAGGATGACTGATGGCCCATCTCCACTGTCAACTTGATTTAAAATCACCAAGGAAGCTGGGTGTGGTGGCACAGGCCTTTAATCCAGCACCTGGGAGGCAGAGGCTGGTGGATCTCTGTGAGATGGAGGCCAGCCTGCTCTACATAGGCCAGCTGGAGCTATAGGGAGACTCTGTCTCAAAAAGACCACCACCAAAAAAAGGGGTGGGGGCTGGAGAGATGGCTCAGCAGTTAAGAACACTGGTTGTTCTTGCAGAAGACCTGGGTTCAAATCCCAGCACCCACATGGCAGCTAACAACTGTCTGAAACTCCAGTCCCAGAGGATCCGACAGCCTCTTCTGTCCTCCACAGGCATTGCACGACACGGTGCGCTTACCCACATGCAGGTAATACACGCATACGCATAAAATAAAAATAATAAATAAAACATTTTTAAAAAATCTCCAAGGAGACACATCTCTGGGCATGTCTATGAGGACATTTCCAGAGAAGTTTAACAAGAGGAGAGAAGATCCCTCTGTACGTGGCTGGGACCGTGGGCTGAATAAACAGAAGAACGCGAGCTGGGTGCCAGCCTTCATCTGGCTGTGGATGCGATGTGATCGGCTGCCTCTGGCTCCCGATATCACTGCTAGAGCCACTCTGACCACCACACCTCACCTTCCAGGACGGACTGGACTCTCAAACTATGAATCAAAATGAACCCTTTCTTCCTTACTTCGCTTTTTTTCATTACATTGTATTTTTGTCATAGCAACCAGAAAATTAATACAACCAGGTAGAAAGTGGGAAGGAGGACAGGTACGGCAAAGTGAGTGATGGGAGGGAAAAACAAGCCCTTCCACTTTTGAAAGAGAGAGGAAAGTTCTTTTCCTCTACTAGTCTCAAGACATCCAGTAGAGTCTACCTAAAGAATTAGACTAACGAAAGACAAATTAATAATAGAAAATATAGGGGATAAAAAATACAGATACCTTTTAGTTTACAGTGGGGTTGTATCCTGATAAACCATCATAAGTAGAAAACATTAAGTATGAAATTCAATCTAATGCATGTAATTTATCAAACATTAGAACTTACTCTGGTGCCTTAAATATGCACAGAGGCATTGACATTATCTTGAGTTGGGCAAATTGTCTCACATAAAACCTATTTTGTAATAAAGTGCTGCATAACCCATGGAGTTCACTGAATACCATACTGAAAACAAAACTAAAATAGTTGCATGCTACACTCTACAAAACGGTAAGGTCAAGGTCAAAGTCTAGTAAGTTAGGAGCTCTGTTAGTTTTCTTTCTGCCTCTCCTAATTCTTCCTTGTGCCAGATTCCAGTAGCAAATCGGTAACGGGTTAAAAAACATGCACGCCTCATGTATGGGAAATCCCCAGAGAAATAAGTAAACCTCACAGTTGGCTTTGAATTCAGCCTTAAATACCACAGTCTGCTGAAAGAAACAAGAAAGGTTGCTTCTAGGCAGGTCTGTGAAGAACCAGGCCAACAAGGCCATGGGGGTTTAATTCTTTTATTTATTTATTTTATTGTGTATGAATGCTTTGCCTGCACGTATATAAGTGCACCACAGGCATGCAATGCCCATGGAGTTCAAAGGTGAGTATTGGATCCTCTGAGACTGATGTTACAGATAGTTATTAGTGACCATGTGGGTGCTGGGTCCTCTGCAAAAGCAGTGTTTTTAACCACTGAGCCATCTCTCCAGCCCTGGTAGTGGAGATTTAATTCTGCTATTGCTCCACTACTGGGAGGATGTAGAGATTGAGGGTGGGGATGCAGCTCAATGGTAGAGTACTCACCTAGGTCACTCCATCCCCAGCAATACACACACACACACACACACACACACACACACACAAAGTGCAGTGATTAGAATTACCATCTTTCCTATAGAAGGAGGCACTTGATGAATGAGAACCCTTTATACAGTAAACTCATCAAGGAAAGGGACGCTCTATGATTTCTGGGGCAGACCATGGACCATAAAAGGTACATAGCTTCTGCTCTTCCCTATCTCTGTCTCTCTCTCTCCTACCACAGTGACATGAGGAAGCTCAGGCCCCCACACGGGTAGCTCAGCCCTCAGATCTGGCTAGGTTCTTAGCCCTCGGCCAGCAGCAGCCCCACACTGTGAGAGGACCAGTCTTCAGATGACATCACACTCTGAGTTTGGTGTGTCCTCAGATGACTCCCCCTACTCACTGTGTGTGGGCAGGTCCTCAGATGACTCCATACCCCTCACTGTGAGTGGGTGCATCTCCAGATGGCTCCACCCCCTACACGGAGTGCGAGCTCCTGTTTGGATGACTCCAGGTTCTACTCACAAGTCTTCTAGTTGATACCCCAGATCTTGTGCAATATAAGAACTGCCTGCTGAAATTCTTAACCAGTGGGCTTCAAAAGCATAGTAAATTATTCTTTTTTATGTCAGTATTAGAATAATTTCTTGTGTATCCAGAGTAACTGGAACATCATCTTAATAAAAACAGGCTTAATAATAAGAGGGCTTCAGACCCTCAACCACTGTTGGTGGGGTTAGCGTACTAGTGCAGCCACCATGGACATCAGCCTGGAGAACTCCTAAAAATCTGAAAATAAGTTTACCACATGGTTGGGTCACAGCACTCCTTGGCATATACCCAATGGACTCATCTTACTGCAAAGACACTTGCACAGCCATGTTTATTGCTGCTCTTTTCAAAATAGCTAAAAAATGGAAACAACCTAAATGCCCCTCAACTGATGAACGGATAATGAAAATGTGGTACATTTACACAATGCATTCTACTCAGCAGTAAAGAAAGAGGAAATCATGAAATTTGCACGTAAATGGATGGAACTAGAAAGTGTTATACTAAGTGCAGTAACACAGACACAGAAAACAAGTGACATATGTTCTCTCTCATTTGTGGATCTTGGCTCCAAAACCCTAAATGTGAGTCTACATCTCGACGTAACTGCAGGAGCCAAGAAAATGGAAATGATCCATGGGAATAAAGGGAAGATAGGAAAGACAGAGATCATAGGAGACAAACGTTATTAAGGGAGAAGGGGGGAAGAGGGGTTAACTGGGGAGGGAGATGGGAGGGTTATAAGGGGGAGTGAGAGGAGAGATAAATATGCTTAGATGATGTGACAAACCAGAGGGAAGTCAGGTGTGGTGACACACACCTTTAATTCCAGCACCTGAGAGGCAGAGGCAGGCAGATCTCTGTGAGTTCGAGGCCAGAGGGAAGTGAATGAATCCAAAGTCCTACTAAAAAATACATATATAATAAACATAAAAGTACATGTTTATAGGTAAAGGCTATATAACAACAGCAGCAACACAGAAAAACAACAGTGCCAGGCAGGAGAAACCTCCCTTAGAGTTGTCAGTCAGGGTAATCCATGAGACTCCCAAAATAACACAGGCCATTGTCTCAGCCCTTGATTGCCACCCAGAACAATCAATCTGGAACTGTCCTGGGAGCCTCCTCCCTGAAGACTAGCTCCCATGGTATCAGAAGATACTATACAAACTGACAAGAGTGAAAATCAATCAATGGTCCTATCGAGCAGTGAAGTATAATAACAACTGGCCACGTAAATTATCGCTATTGGTACAGTAGTGGCACTTTTATCTTGGGGCTAGTCAACAGCTGTCTAATTGGAATTAATCCCTGTTCAATGGGAGGGAAATAATGTGTGGAACTGTAAACATAGCCAAATATACATGGCTGAAGCAGTCATAGATCCTAGAAAAAAACCTACTTTTGCCATATCCCTAGACAATGTAATTTCTTACTTTATTCTGAATACACACCCTCATATTTACAGACAAGTGTACCTGGTACCTCTCATCAAAGAAGCTTCTTTTTGACACAGATGGAGACTAGCACAGAGCTCACAACTGGTCAAATGCAGACAATAAGTGTCTGTGAGGTGCCTAAGTGACACATCTTCAATGCGACCTCTACACACAGGATGAATGCATCTCTCAACTCTCACCAAAGAATTTTCCTTATACAGCAGATGGTGATTAACATAGAAACCCACAATTGTCCGGTGCGCAGAGAAGAGGCGCAGACAGAGTGTTCATGCCTGAGCAGGACACCTATTCCAAACCCCTGCCTTCCAAGGCTCGGAAATCACTGCAGAAAGATCGTAAGAGCCAGAGTGGACAGAGGACCACAAGGAAACAGAGTTTTCCAGACAGCTGGTCGGTTACTCATATGAACTCACGCAACGGTGACAGCATGCATGAGTCCCATGCAAGCTCAAACCAGACAAAATCCCAGCACAGACATGGGGAAGTGGGTGAGAAATCCCGACCCAACCTAAAGAACTTTGGGGAACTGATGACAGAGGGACAGATGGAGGGGGAAAGACAGGTCTTACAAGGTTGGGACTCCTGGTGGGCCCAGGGACTAGATCCACTCTGAAGGACACTGGGGACACAAACCATATATATGAGAATTCATCAAATTGGACTGGGGATGGTGGGGGAAGTGGGGAGAGGGAAGTGGATCCAAATGCCATCAAACTATATTGTATGAAAATTGCTAAAATTCAGTAAAAATGCAAAATAATAGTAATAATAAAAGGGTTTTGTAGCTGTTCGCAATCACCACTCACTTAGTCCTTATAGAAACACAGAGCTCCCTGATTGAGGCAGAGCTAGTTGAAGAAAAATCTGCATTGAACCTAAAGTCTTTTTGGTTTTTTCTCCGCTCTGTCCCCTTCCCTGGACAACACTGCATCTGTTGATTAGGAGATGGATTCAGTCACCTACACACAAGGATTCTGAGGCAGTGTGGCACATTGTGTGCAGTGTTTCTGTGACCCATCCCTGGGTTCCATCCCGGGCTGTACCTCCTGTGGGCTGTACCTCCCGTGTGCCAAGCTACCTGGGACAGTTTTCTGCTCAGGTGATTGGCAGGCCCATTTGGATTAACTCTGCCAATACTACATCTTTGTTCTTTACCAGAAAACCTCTAGCTGGTAATCTTAGAATCTTTGGGGCAGTTTAGAATGTCATGTCTCCACATGATGATACAGAGGAAATTGGGGTCTCCTCTTAAAGTTTAGCAGCATCAATGCAAAAATTTAAGAATGGACTCTAACAGAAGCTTAAGGACAATTTTATGGGCACTCAACGAGGACCCTCAGGACACGTAAGGTGCAAATCTCAGCAGCTGCTCAGAGCAAGAAAACAGAGACAAGGAGGGAAGAAGAAAACAGGAAGAAACAGGAGGAAACAGGAAGAAACAGGAAGAAACGGGAGGAAACAGGAGGAAACGGGAAGAAACAGGAAAAAACAGGAGGAAACAGGAAAAAACAGGAGGAAACAGGAGGAAACAAACAGGAGGAAACAGGAAAAACAGGAGGAAACAGGAAAAAACAGGAGGAAACAAACAGGAAAAAACAGGAGGAAACAGGAAAAAACAGGAGGAAACAGGAAAAAACAGGAGAAAACAGGAGGAAACAAACAGGAGGAAACAGGAAAAACAGGAGGAAACAGGAGGAAACAGGAAAAAACAGGAGGAAACAAACAGAACAGGAGGAAACAGGGAAAAACAGGAGGAAACAGGAAAAAACAGGAGGAAACAGAGAGGAGGAGGGAGGAAGCCGTGCTCCTCTGAGCTGGCATAGAGGTCAGCATGGCAAACTAGCAGCCACATGGCAGGGGGGGGAGGACTCAGAGAGTGAAGAAACCCAGGACGTTGGGCCAGCTCAAAACGTTAGGGAAAGCATGCTTAGAGGAGAGACAGAAAGAAAACAAGAGGTCTATGCCCTTCTGAAGAATTCAGAAAAGCAGGCTGACTAAGGAAGCTGACCGTTGGGGCCTGACGAGTTACTGCATTGGGGGAGGAATTCGGGAAAAGCACGATAGGGCCTTTCTTACTACTGCAACGTTACCATCTAGGGATCTTGATGCACTTTGTTTTCTCTGTGAACTAAAGAATTAAATGCATGAAGAACCTCAGACATAGCAGGCAACACACGTCACTAAAAATAAGAAACACACATGCATATACAAACTCACAGAGAGAACAACTCTCCACACGTGGAAAGCAGATTATCCAGAGCCACTAGGGGCCCTGGGTCATTTAAGCATTCTGTGGTATAAGATAGGCCTCCCTTCCTAATTTTGAATTGGTCAGCTTAAACCAAGAAGAGAGGGCTTATAGGACACAGCTCCAAGCTGAGACATGTCCAGGATAAGCCTTAGCTAAACTGGTCTTGACCAGACAACTGGACGAGGAGCACTTCTGGTGTTAGATAAAGCTCCGAGGTCTTTGTCGCGTGTGAAGGAGGCAGTTTGCTGTATTCCTCGTCGTCAGTGCCCTGTCTGCTTGTCATGGGTTTAGGCCTTCATTCTCCCCACTGAAGAGGTGACTTTAAAATCATTTAAGAAATGAGCTGAGATTGGAGAGTAGATGTAATCAACTTTTTACCATGAAAGTCTAGAGATCTGGTTATAAAGATTTTTACCAGAAGGGATTCAGTCTGGACTGAATTTTTAGTTTTAATCCTTGCATGTAGCCTGTAGGCAGGAGTGTTGATTTAGGAGGAGACAAGAAACCCCTTTGATGGAGTCCCACACTGACATTCTTGGTTAGAGAGCCAAGAACACTTCTGAACTGGGGTCCCTTCCCTGAACTGCCTACCCAGTTTCTATCTCCTGTTCTCATCAATTCCCCTCTGAAGAGGTTACCTTAACTGCCTTGGGACTGGGGTGATGACCAATCTAGCTTCTTACAGCTGAATGGGGGTATCAGGTGTGGGAGTCAGGGTACCCTTCAATTGGACTTATTTAGGGGACCCCAAAATGTAGAAGTAAAGGCAAGAGTTGTTAGCATTACAAGTTTTAGTCAGGAAACTAGGAGAAGCCAGAATACAGGTCTTTTTTTAATGTTCCATTTATCTGGCTCCTCCTTATTTTTCTTTTGACCTAACAGTCCACTGGGACACAGCTGACCTTGGAGAGCAAAAGAAGATAGGATCTCCCCTTTAATTCCTCTGACCACGTTTGTATAGGCCCCTAAGTATCCTGGTTATTGAATACCCAGAAGTCAGTTACAATAGTTTGGGACATTTAACTACTGTGTAATAGCTAGATAAAACCTGAGTGAAAAAAAATCAAACTTTAAAATAAACCTTGATTAGGCATATATTTTGTTCTTTAAGGCAATCCTTTTAATAGTTACAAAAAGTAGATCCATTGATTTCAGAAGAGGCTTGGTTGAACGTTGACCTCAAGAGCTTCATGATTGCATATATCATCTCTAAGTCTTATCCCTTATGCACCTGAATTTACCTTTGTAATTTGCAGAGACTTTTTAGCTGTTTTCCTTAACACCATGAGCTATAATAACATTAATACATTTAACATTTTTGGTGAGAGTTTTCCTGCTGGGGCTACTGCAATGTTTACCTCTACCTTCTGAGGTCTCGGCAATAAACTAATATTTGATTCCACTAGAGTTCACCCTGGGGAACCAGGGTGCTTATTGAGCATAGGTGAGGGGTTACAGATAGGTGCATGGGTGACCCAAAAGCCAAAACTCTGGAAAGTCTCCACCCAGCATGGATGATGACTTCCCCATAGCTTCATGGGTGGGACCCCTTGTCCTAGTCTTCCCCAGACTATACATCCTAGCTCCTCCTGAAGACTATACATGCTTTAGGGAAGAACTGGATAGAACTGACCGGGAGGCATGCACCGGATACTCAGGTAGGGCCAAATGACACTGCCTAGCCCATGTTTTTATGAAGGGAAATCAACAGTGAACAAGCTCAACTGTGAAAATCTGTTGTAAGAAGGAACAGTTGAATCACGAAGATGGAGCTTATTTGATCCTGAAGGTACTGCTGTGAAATATCACCTTACTAAAAGAAAGTTGAATACAAACTACATAAAGATAATGTAATAAACTAATATTCCCTGTGTACATGCCGTTGAACTGTGGAGCTTTGTAAGTCACAGATAAAGATTTTTTGCTTTATACAGTACATAGGGTAATCTAATGAAGCCGTGCTTTTGTTTTTAATGAGTGTAAGTAGCAGACAGAAGCAGAAGATACATAGCAAAACATTATCAAATTTGTACTGGCAACATCCAGTAGCAATTGTCAAAGGAAACTGATGTAGGACCTACTGACAGGATGATTTTTAGGCAGAGGGTCCTCTATCCTCTTTATGAACTGTCAATAGTACTTTACCTATCTATTGCTTTTCTAATCTGTTGATTCACTCATTAAGTAGTTAAATAAGTCTTGACATTCACTATACATTTGTATTAGTATTATTTTTTCATTGTGACAAAATAGAGAATCCTATTCTCTGTTTTTACTACAGACATCTTTATATCATGAGACGAATAACAGTAATATCTATTTGAAGTAATTTACATTTTAGTTATGTCTAAGAGCATCATACCTTTATTTGGGGCCTGTTTTGTTACACACACATGTCACAGAGCCAAGGGGCCATCCTGACTTAGGAAAGGGGCTTTGGAGGATACTTTGAGACAAACATGTTTGGGTCTGAAGTGTTTGGGCCAAATCCGATCTTCAGAGCCAGCTTCTCAGGGAGTTTAAATGAAGCATGACAATTTTAAGAATATAATGTATACACAAAAGGCACTTATTTCTCTATAAAACTGAACTCAGAGTTTTATAACGAACAGGAGAATTTCTATTGAGTCCAAAGATGGCAGGCTGGACCCCAAGTGTCTGTACTATTTATAACCTGCACAGAGTTGTCCAAATGAGTCTTATTGCAGCTTACGGGTCTTGCACTTATAAAGAGGGATTGACAAGAGACAGAACACTTGATTTTGAAAAAGGCAACTATATTTTTTTTTAAAAAAGCACTGAGTTATGTTAGACTGATATTAGCAGGGGAAATTACCCTCAGGTATGTAGGTCCAAATAGCAAAGTAAAGAACAGAGGAAGGAATTCCATGATCTCAACCCAAGAAAAAGGAGTTTATATGTTTTATCACCAGTTAATTACTGTGAAGACCAAGCGATGTCATCTGGGTCCTGTCTGATCTCCGGGCTCTTAGGCATAAGCTGTTTCTGGGACAGGTACCCATGAAAGCAGCAGAAAGGAGGTGAGGAGAGGCGTGCCGACAGCCACACGTGGTCTAAGGAGGTGAGGAGAGGCGTGCCCACAGCCACAGGTGGTCTAAGGAGGTGAGGAGAGGCGTGCCCACAGCCACAGGTGGTCTAAGGAGGTGAGGAGAGGCGTGCCCACAGACACATGCTGGTGCCCACCACCGTGGCCTAGGGCAGCGAGCCCCTCTACCTGTTCTTTTTCCTTTCCCCAAACCTAACCCAGAGGCCAGGTTGTCTGCACAAACAACAACGGAAGGAAAAAAGGGAGTCCTGTGCCAGGGGAGCAATGTTTTCACGCCCCTTCCCCAACACACACAAACCAGGTGGCCATCAATCAACCACGGAAGACTCGGAAAGAAGGAAAGAAGGTTTAACTTACTTACAGACCTTGTTCACATACAGAGGCTGCTACTTTCCAGTGCTAACCATGTCATTTAAGTGACCTGAAAAAAATGTATCACTGCATCAAAGTGTCAAAAGCCAAGTAACCTTTCTCAGCAGTGGGGAGACTTGGCCATGTGCTGAGGGTTTTCGGTGACTGCCCCTCCCTACACAGTGGCTTCCCCAGACTGCTGGACCTGGCTCCGTCTCAGCATGTCTCAGATAACAGAAACACACACTGTCCAGGAAGCAGGGTTTGAAAGTTCTGAGACACTGACAAAATCTAGGAAGTTAGGAGAGATACCTAAGGGAACCTTCCTTGTTAGAAGAAAAAAAATTATCAGCCTGGGGTCCAGCTGCGGTAATTTTGGTTACCTGGACCCTTCAAGGATTCTCTCTGGTTCCTCTCTGGTTTGTTTGGCAAGTATTGACTTTAAAGAGTCTGTGGTTCTCAAAAGAAATCCCAAAAGAACATCTCACCCAAATTTTGCCATCTAGGGTCTTGATCGGATTTGTTTTCTCTGTCATTTAAAGAATTAAAAGGCAGAAGAATCTCAGACACAACAGACAATAAACTCTATTAAAATAAAGACATTCACACACATACACCCTCTCACACAGAGAGAAACTCTCCACAACCAAAAATCCAAAGCCCCTGAGGTGACCTGGGTCTTTTTTAAGCATTCTTAGTATTATAGGGCAGGTCTCCCTCCCCTAATTTTGGATTGGTCAACCCGGGTCTTCTGCAAAAGTAGTCAGTGTTCTTATCCGCTGAGCCATCTCTCCAGTCCCAACGATACGGATCTATAAAGGGCTTTTTCATGCACTGTCTCATTTGATCTCCACCAGACTGTACAGTGGAAGCTATTATCATCTGCATTCTTCAGGGGGAGAACTAAAGCTCACAAAGGCTAAATAGCACAAGTCACACAATCAATTGGTAATGGCAGCATGCTGTGTGTATGGTAGCTCCAAATCCCATTAGGCTTTCCTCCCCCCCGCAGATAGTCTGCGATGAGGAAACAAGACATCGCTAGGGGTCCAAACCCACTCACTTCTTCAGCGTGATGCTTATTTATTTAATCCTCCCAATGGCCCAATAAGATGATTAGTCTACTTTCCAATGAGGAAACTGAGTCACAAAGCGGTCCCAAGATCACATGGCTGTCATGGTTTGATTCTTCATTGCTGTGACAAAACACTCCGACCAGTACCAACTTGGGGAGGAAAGGGTTTATTTGTCTTACATCTCCCAGGTCGCATGCAGTTCATCAGGGAGCCCAAGGTAGGAACTCAGGGCAGAAACTTGGAGGCAGGAGCTGGAGCACAGGCCATGGAGGAACGCTGCTTACAGGCTTGCTCTCCTGGCCCCTGCTCAGCCTGCTTTCTTATGCAACACAGGCCTACCTGCCCGGGGTGGCACCACCCACAGTGGGCTGGGCCCTCCCACATCACTCATCAAGAAGATGCCCTTCAGACATGGCCACAGGCCAGTCCAATAGAGGCAATTTCCCGATTGAGGCTCCCTCAACCCAGGTGTGTCAAGTTGACACTAAAGCTATGCAGCACACATAGCTAACAGGTGGGAACAGAGATCTGCATTCAGGAAGACTGGCTACATTTTCAAAAGCTCTGGCTGTTCCTTGAATTATTTTCTGATTAAGCAGGACAAAGTGGCCATCTCTTTTTCATGCATTGTGCGAATTGTTGAGATCAGGCTGTGCCCTACTCCATATCATGTAAAACAGTCATTTTACAGACTGTGCCTTGCCCTGAGATTCCATTTTGATGATGAAGGATGACTCTGCACCTGGATGGACATAGAGACAACACTGTCTGCCATCATTCACAAGGCAGAGGATGATAAAAAGGGTACTTAGACCATCATGGTAGGGATGGCTATGGTTTCAGGAACAGATTTTTTTCCTCTGATGATTTAAAGAATAAACAGGAAGGAAAAGTTTTATTGAAAGTAATGTGTACGCAGCACACACACACATGCACACATGCATACACACACACAGCAAAGCACGCAAAGGCACAGATATCCCAGAGGGGAAGGGGATTCAGAGCTGGAAATCAAGTCTGCTCAAAGGGTGGGGGTTTTGTGTGTGTGGGAATGGGATGAGCTCCCTTTCTCCCTCAGAACTGGGTGCTTTGGGCTCTTGAGGGGGAAAGAATGATCCAGACAAAGAAAGGGAAACTGATTGGTTCCTGCCATAGGAGCCCCCAGGGGGAGATATGAAAGTCCCTCTGGACAGTTCCCTCAGGTGGTGGGAGCACAAAATCTTTGTCTTGGAGAGGGAGAAGAAGCAGAAAGTCAATCTACCTGGAGCCTCTTTCCTGCCTGTCTGCCTGCTGGGAATCTGTCTGCCAGTCCCTCAGTACCACCCTACGAATTATAAAGTAAGTTAGGACCATAGGAGCACATTGGCTTATTAAAATCAAACCAGGAACCATTCCTGAGAACTTCCGGGCACAGCAGACTGAGAAGAGTGTCACCTGGACCCTATAAAGAGGGGGATACCTAGAACCTCATTTGACAGTCCCACCCATTGACCTGCCGTCTGACCACTCAGTTTGTGGATCAAGAGATAACAGGTGGAGAACTCCGCACTGTCTTCAGCTCTGTACCATTCCCACTGATGACACAGCCTTATTGAATTGTCATCTCTCTGTTCACCATCCACCTGGACCTACTGCCCATCTACTCACCTCTCTGCACCCTGTCCTGTCCTCTGTCTCTACGGCTTCCAATGACACCTCACCCTGCTACATAGTAAGATCCTGTCTTAATCAATCAATCAATGGATAAAAAGTGGGACTAGCTACTTGGCAAATAGCTATCAACAAAACCACAATATCTTATGAATTTATTGTTACTCAATATTTTCTTGGGAACAAAAGTTCCCAGAAAAACTGTCTTGAAACTGAATGTGCTAGGATAGCTTTAGTGTCAACTTGACACACCTGGGTTGAGGGAGCCTCAATTGGGGAATTGCCTCCATTGGACTGGCCTGTGGCCATGTCTGAGGGGCATCCTCTTGATGAGTGATGTGGGAGGGCCCAGCCCACTGTGGGTGGTGCCACCCCTGGGCAGGTGGGCCTGTGTTGCATAAGAAAGCAGGCTGAGCAAGGGCCAGGGGAGCAAGCCAGTAAACAGCGTTCCTCCATGGCCTGTGCTCCAGCTCCTGCCTCCAGGTTCCTGCCCTGAGTTCCTACCTTGGGCTCCCTGATGAACTGTGACCCGGGAGATGTAAGCTGAATAAACCCTTTCCACCCAAGTTGGTACTGGTCAGCATGTTTTGTCACAGCAATGGAGAAACAAACTAAGACACTGAACATTCTACAAAGGCTGATCAACTGATTAGAACTTCGGTGATTATGGAGAGTTTGGAATGTTACAGGTCCACATTCTAATTGCCATTTATCTTGGGTCATCTTTAACACCCTAAATAGCCACTCTGTGCCCACCTTTGTTTCTGACTTAACAGTCTGTGGCTAACAGATGAAAACTTTTGGAATGTATTAGCTTAGCAGACCACCAGCTTCCACCAACCAAAAGGCTGAGTGTCATCAGGTAGCATCTGAGCTGACAGCTGAGATTCTCTTTTGCTGTATCCACCTACTTAATGATTCCACCAGTGTATTTGAAAAGTGTCTTGATTTATGACTTTTCTTTGTTCTATAACTATAAAAACTTCATAAAACTGTTATCACATTGGAATATCAAATTTGGGGTAACCTGAATCTATGTTCCTGTGCCCTGGTCACTCATATTTGACTCCAGAATAAACTCTTATCCCCTTTGAGGTGAGAATTATGGTTTTGCATCGACATTCTGACATTTGAAAAGACACAGATTTGTTGCTAACACATCACACTCACAACATAATTAAAGGATGGAGGGATAGGCTTCTTGTTCTCCACCTGGAAAACTTTCCTACAGTTACTGAAGTTTTAGGGTAAAATCCTCAACTCCACGAGTCCTAACTAGACCCAGCCATCTGTCCCGAGTATAGCAATTAGAGAAACAAGCAATAGTGAAGAACAAAACAGAGAGAAGAGATTGAGTCAACATGCACATCGGAATGAGGAACAGATGGGGGGGCATTCAGTGATGCCCAGGTCTAATCTTAAAGTACTGACAGGAACTTTAGATTCAAAGAGGAAGGAGAACAGGAAGGAATAAGTCCTCATCGCTTAGGGGAGCAATCTGATTCTTATAAGCTCCTTCCAGGTTTAGTTCCCAACACCTACTTTGAGTGGCTCATAACTACCTGTAACTCTAGTTCTGGAAGACCTGACGCCCCCTCCTGGCCTCCACTTGCACCTGCACTCACGTGGTGCTCACACACACACACTCAGGCACACACATAAAATTTTAAAAAAGAAAAATAATAATAATGCTTTCTCCTCAGGGCTGGAGAGATGGCTCAGCAGTTAAGAGCACTGACTGCTCTTGCAGAGGACCTGGGTTTGATTCCCAGCACCCACATGGAAGCTACGAACCATCCTTAACTCCAGTTCCAGGGGAATCAGAAGCCCTCTTCTGACCTCTGCAGCATTGCACACAGGCGCATTCACATACATGCAGGCAATATGCTCATACACATAAAAATAATAAATAGAATATTTTTTTAAAAAGACCCTCTCCCTAGTCTCCCTCCACCTCCATGCCCACACATGCAGAATAAAATGCAAACTCACCCTGCTGCCTCAGCCACTGCATTTCTCTGCCTCTCACCTTGCTTCCCAACTCAACCAAGCATGTGGAAGTCCTCAGTGGAGCCGCAGTCTTGTCCGTGCCGTGCTTCATGTTTAGTTTTCTTTGCATCTTCCCCTGGTAAACATATTGTTACCAGAGCTGCTAGGATCAGACTTTGGCCCTAAAGCCCTAACAAGCTAGGTTCAGCCACCTGTCCTCAAAGAGGAAAGTTCAAGAAGCAGAGGCAAGAGAGGTTCCCAATGGGGCCACTTTGGGAAAAGAAACATGAGGGTTAGGCCAAACAGAGAGCAAGAGCTATGCAAGACCAGGCAGCCCCAGTCACGGTGTGTCCCTCCCATCGCTGATCCGAAGCCCCAGTCGCAGTGTGTCCCTCCCATCACTGATCCACTGTGAACATGTTGCATAAAAGGAAGCCTAATGCCTGGAGCCACATAAAGCAGGAGTCCAATCTGTTCTGAAGTGAAGTGCCCTGATTTCTCTCAGAACTCTCTCTTTAACAGAGGGCACACTCTATTTGTTAAACAGCCAAATCAAGCATGATGTGGGGAATGAATAAGGAAGTCATATCAGGAAAGATTTTCTTTTCTGATCCCTCCTGACCCAGAGCAGCATACAAAACCACAAGCAGATGTCACCAACTAAGTTCACATGTTGTTTGCAACATGTACTACAGATAATTCGTTAGTTTCAACGGGAGTCCAAGGTTGGTGCATTCAGCGATGAAATTACACACGTATATTATTGACCAGGGTCAATGCAGGGAGAAATAGGAAACATAGTTTAAGACTAAAGCTATGTGTTTAGCTTAACTTGTAAAAGTTGATTAGGAGAGGAGCCCAAGTCCTAGCAAGATAGTTTACACTGTTTTCCTAAAGGCTAGCTAGATGGAAATAAACTGATTACATATAGGAAGACAGATTAAATAGTGTTAAATGATCTCAAAATGTAAGATTAACTTTGGTGGCAAAGTTAGATAAGACAGGAGGTGTTCCCAGGAGAGCGAGTCCCTCACTCGTCACTGTCTCTGCCTCCATTTTATCTGCAAAGTGTCAGAGATGTGTGAAGCGTCTTCTTGGGAGGCAAGTCCTTACTCTGATCGGCATCGGGCTTTGGTATTTCCCTTCCCCTAGCATGAGGCTCCTGGGGAAATGGCAATTCCTTGGGGTTCATTATTTCAGTAGTCTGATGGCCAAAGGGAGGGGCACAAGTATCTCTATAGAATGCCTTTGCTCCTGCCTGGATGGTTACAACCTGTTTGTCAAAAGTATTTTGTTCACTTTTGGAGTCTTCCACTGAGCTCCCAAGCTACTGGGCATATTCTTTTCATAGGACATAATTGTTTCAGCAAATAAATTGGGAAACATATAAAGGGAAGGATTATTTCTGCTCATCTCTTTATTTCCTAATTCAGTACCTGGTACTTGGGTATTTGATAAAGTTTACCAATACTGTTCATCAGCATTGTATTATAAACCAGATAACCGGTCTCTTTCTTCCATAATAGAAACAGCTTTATAGTGTTTTCCCTGCTTATTAAAATAACTCATTCTCACTGTCAACATTTTCTATTATAGCAAGAGAGGGTAAAGAAGGAGACAGACACTGCTGGTGGCATTCCCACCACGATAGTGCCTCTTAGTTTCC
The DNA here is from genome assembly GCF_000622305.1 of Nannospalax galili. Taxonomy (NCBI): domain Eukaryota; kingdom Metazoa; phylum Chordata; class Mammalia; order Rodentia; family Spalacidae; genus Nannospalax; species Nannospalax galili. Next base: position 1,947,971 of record NW_008360311.1, read on the forward strand.
ACTACAGAAGCTGGGTGAGGAAGGATGGTGCCTAGGACACGCTCATTTCAGCAGAGCCAGGAGGCAATGAGACCCGCACACAGAGCTTCGTTCCCAAGGGACTAAGAAGGACGTTCACAGAGGTGTAGGCCAGCAGAAGCTATGGTAAGAGGAAGGAGTACATTTCTTTACTTTGTTCCAGGGTAGGACCCATGGAGACAGTTTAGAAGAAATCAGTGTTTGACTCGGTTTACACCACTTCTTAATCACCAGAGAGAGAGCTGCAAAATATGCACTGCCTCCTGAGGCAGGTTCAAGCAGCTGAGAGACATCCATGACTTAGTCATCCAGTCTACTTTTATTGAGCACCTGATATTTGTCAATTGTATAGAACTATATACCATTCTAGATGCTGAGGAAGACCCTGCATGATACCTGCAGACCTTTTTATCCTGGGCAGGATACTGTTGCATAAACATGAGGTAGACCGGATGGCTTCTGATATACTAACTACAGTGAGTGAGGACTCTTGCCTGGGATGGGTCTGGCTCCAGTATGGTCACAAATGGATTCCGGCTTGGGTATAGCGGAAGTGCAAAGCGGGGTTGGGTCTCTGGGGCACACATCTCACCTCCCTATGTGAGACAGCTGGAGTTCCGGTTAGCTTCAGGAAAAGTCTACTCTCTAGCTGTTTCTTTGTTTTGTTTTAGACTTCTGTGCAAAAAACAAAAGACTCAAGTCCAAGCCTCGATATCCAGGTTAAAAAAAAAAAAAAAAAAAAGCTTGATCGTGCATGCTTATAATCCCAGCACGGAGAAGCTGAGACAAGTGGATCCCTGAGACTCGCTGGCCCATTTGCGTAGCCCACTTGGTAAGTTCCAGGCCAGTAAGAGGCTTTATCTCGAAGCACAAAGGTGGACAGTACCTGAGGAATAACACCCGAGGTTTTCCTCCGGCCTCCACACACACCTGAACACACATACACACGCACACATGTGTACCTGCATACACATGAACATGCACGTGCACATATGCACACACACAAATGAGGAAAGGCTGTTGACTGTTGCTCTGGGGCCTCTTGCGAGGCAGAACATCATGGTGGGTAGTATCTAGGGGGTCAGCTAACTACCTCGTGATGGTCCAGAAGCAAAGAGAGAATCAGGAAGGAGCAGGATCCTCATATCCCCTCCAAGGAAGGGCACACTCCAACGATTAACCTCCCTCCATGGCTACTGTCTGTGGCACCACAGGCTGATGACCAAGCCTTTAGCATATGGTCTTTGGGGGACATTATATATACAGACTATAACACGTTTGTGTAGCTGTTGGGTTGGCTGGTTGACTGCCACGTTGGTGAGTTGGTTAGTTAAGGGATTTGCTTGGTTGGTGTGTGGTAGGTGAGTTAGTTGGATTGGATTAGGGATTGGGTTGGTTGGTGGTAGATGGGTTAGATTAGGGATTTGTGTGTGTGTGTGGTTGGTTGGTTTTGATGCTGTGGTTCAAACCCTGGGATTTACACATATGAGGTAAGTGATTTGCAGCTCAGCTGCACCCCAGATCCTTTTCAGTTTTTATTTAAGTTAAATCATAGACCAATCTCAGCTCATGACAAAAGGGTTATTTCATAAAATAACCTGCAATTAGGCTCTTCAAACTTGCAAGTTTCCTTTATCTCTCTACAGTGGGATTTGATACTAATTCTGTCCACAGGGAGGTGGTCACTTCTTTGAGAAATCAGAGCTCATATGATTAAGAGCCTGGCCCTTGCTTGGACCTGCTTAATCCCTTCAAATGATGGAGCATGCCCCTCATCTAACTATGGCGCACTCAGCCCATTAGTAATGATCTGGTCCAGTCCATGTTCTAGAAACAAATGATATCCTGAATCTGTCCCTTCTTCCCAATTGCCCAGACTCCAGGTGCTGCTCACTTTAGCCACACTCCAGAGTTAACAAAATCCTGATGCCAAGATTACCTGTCTTGGGACTGGTGAGATGGCTCAACAGGTAAAGGTGTTTGCTGTCAAACCTGATGACCTGGGTTGAATCGCATGGTCACACACACATACACACACACAAAAATAAATAAATGTAATTTTAAAATTAATTCATAAAGATTACTTGTCGTTTCCCTTTTTTCCATAATCCCAGCACATATTTGTGCTTCTTTCTAGTCCAAATTTTTATTTATATTTTTCTTTCATAAAATCTCTAAATGTAATTTTAAGGCTTTCCTAAACATTGACATACATGCAGGGGCACATGCATGCACGCTCACACAGACACGGGATTTCCTTCTTGCTTTAGGGTAAGTAGAACTGAGTCTTCAGGAGCTCAGTGGTTAACAGGAAAATGTTCCTATTTCATCTTAGGGAAGGTCACCTTCCTGTCCATAAGAGAAATTGATTTCTCCTAATGCAGCAAAGAAAAAGCCAAAAAATAAGTTGAATTGTTGACATCCAAAAAAGAAAAAGCATAACAGGTTGGACATAAATATTCTGCATGTCTTAGGAGGCTCAAGTCAAGGCATCTTAATGATGGCTGGCTGGCTCAGAGAGGGCTGGGGTGCTCTGAGGTTGTGCTTGGCAGATCTGTCTTTGAAGATGTTGCTTAGGGTCATGAAGGGGAGAGCAGGGAAGTGCTTACCAGAGCAAGCCTGTCACCGGATGCCCCTGCTCAGGCCTCTACAGAAGGTGTGGAAAAATCTGATAGCCCTCTTAGGAGTATTCAGAGCCTGTTTGGGTCACCATGCAAATATAGTGGGGCCCCTTGCCTTTCAGCCTAGCATCCCTGACAGGGCAAAGACTTTGGTGAGGTCATTATTTGTGTCAACCTTCGCCTGCCAGACATGCTCCAGCTAGCTGGGAGTCTTGGACTAGAGATGTAGGAGCCCATCAGGTACCATAGCTTCCGATTTATGGTTCAGAGAAAGGAAATTATTCACCTGGCATCTCTTTTATTCCACTGTAAATCCTGGCCACACCGAACTGAGCCACGACCGAGGTTCTATCTGCCAACAGCAGGCCTCTTAATATAAGGCCCAGCAGTTCGAGGGGAAGCTCAGATCCTGCTTGGTATTCAAAGCCTGCTCCCTACCACTGGCATCCTTTTAGAACCATCCTTCTAAAAGCGCTTCTCCAGCCCCGTAGGCAGGGCTGAGCATCTGTCCTGACTCAGGGAAGCCTTCAAGCCATGCAGCTGAGGAAGAAGGCTGGCTTCCTTCCCGTGAGGAGCAAGCTGGGACAGGACTGTCTGTGCAAGTCACCTGGTAACAGCCCTGCCTCTCATGAGGCCCCGGGAATGAAAATGAGTTTGCAAGGCCATGGAGTGGAGCAGGAGCCAGGCCTGAGAAAGAAGGCTGCATGCACGTGTGTGCGTGTGGGTGTGTGTGTGTGTGTGTGTGTGTGTGTGTGTGTGTGCGCGTGCACGCGCGCGCACGCGCTCACGTGTCCATGCACACAGGAGTGGTGTATATGCATATAGAGGGTACTATGGATATCATTCCTTAGGAGCCATCCACTTTGTTTTCTGAGACAGGGTGTCTCCTTGGTCAAGTCAGCTAGGCTGGCTGGTCAGCCGGTTAGCCCCAGGCATCCTCCTGCTTCTACTGGGATTACAGGCGTGCAGCACCATGCCTGGCTTTTAATGTGGGTTCTGGGGACCAAAGTCAGGATCTCATGCTTATGTGACAAGTACTTTTATACTGAGTTATCTCCCCAGCCCTAGCACTAAAAGTCATTTATTTAGAGTCATAAAGTAAGCTTGGTACAGTGCCTGACACCTGTAATCTTGGACTAAGACAAAGGATCACCACCAGTTGGGGGCCAGCCTGAGCTACTGTGTAGGGTCCTAGTCTTGCTGCTTACCAGGCACAGGGATTTCATGAGTGGATAAGAGACCTCCATTTCCTGTTCTGAGGAAAGAGACAGAGAAGAAAGGAAGGAATGAAAATGCCAGAACGGGGACTGTGCAGAGAACAAACTAAGGTTCTGAATGGAAAGATGTAGTGTTGGGGGAGGGAGCTTCAGGGACGGCTTCTCTGAGGACGGGTGCAAAGAGAGGTCTGAAGGCAAGAAGCAGCCCCACAAACAGAGAACAAGGGCTTAAGAAGGGTCACTGCAAAGAGCCCATCGTTATGGTCAGCTAGCCCTGTCTGAAAAGCAGGAAAAAGGTGAGCGCAGGGCGATGGGGAGGTGTGGGTTAGACACAGGACAGGAAGCATGCCTGGGGAAATGAGTCCAGCTCTATTCCAGGCCTAACGAAAAATTGTTGGAAGGCTCTAAGTGGGAGAAAACCATGAGCTTTTTATTTAGTTAGTTAGGTAGGTAGGTAGGTAGGTAGGTAGGTAGGTAGTCATTTTTATTTATTTATTGTTTTTTGGTCTTTTTTGAGACAGGGTCTCCCAGTAGCCCCAGCTGGCCTGGAACTCAGTATGTAGACCAGGCTGGCCCTGAACTCACAGAGATCGGCCTGCCTCAGCCTCCCCAGTGTAGGGATTAAAGGCGTGTGCCACCACGCCCCCAGCTAAGCATGAGCTTTTGATTAAAAAGGGGTCATTAACCCATAGAGCTTGTGGGGAAGAGAGACTTCCTGGTTAACAGCATAGGAAGACCCTCTCCAACAGCCAAGCAGGTCGTTGGTGGCATCTAAGCCCCTGCCACAGGTCCTAAAATTCTTGCCAGAAAGCTTTCCCTCAGTAAAGAAAACACCAAACCCCTTAAAATGCAAACATGAAGGGGCAATGCCCTATTACATCAGAGCCAGGCTTGGTACTCAGAAGCAGTTAAACAAAGAGATTTTTCATGCCCAGCTTGTAGACTTGGGACCCAAGACAGGGAGGGATTGACAAGGGAGGACCAGGAGGAAAACAGGCTGGGTCCTGGCCCACACCCTAGACAGCCTGCTTAGCTCCAAACACAACTCCAATGTGGCCAAAAGGTTACAAAATGAAAAGGCGACATCTTTCTTAAAACAAACTGAGCCACTAAATTCCAAATCCATAACTCAGACTTTCTAAGGAAGGGCAGGGTGAGCATAGATTTCTCTCCATCTGTCTCATGAGGTATCCAGCCATCTTTACTCCCTCTCAGCTGCTTGGAAATGATGCCTGAATCCCTAAGCCATCAGCAGTGGAATTGTGAAGGTGTTTCTGGGCCTCTGCTGGAGTCAGGGGATGTGTATTGCATGCATGGCAGTACTCTACCTTCAGTCATGTCTGCAGGCAGCTAGAGGCCCACCAAGGTGCTTCCCATTAGCTGCAGGTGGAGCCCAGTAGAGGTTGCATCAAGTTATTACCCAGGGAGACCCCTGTTCTTAATGGGTCACAACTATGACCTTCTCAAAATAAGGACTGGCGGTCCTCAAAAGCCCCTGTGGAAAGGAGGAGGACCCTTTCCTCTGGGGCATAAAGAAATAGGTAGAGTTGCTGGGTGCTAGATCAATCAGTAAAATGCTTGCCTTGTAATCATGTGGACCTGAATTTGAGCCGTAGAACCCATGTAACAAAGCCGGGCATAATGGTGCACACTTGAAATCCCAGCACTGGGAGGCTGAGACAGGCAGATTCCCGGGCTAGCCAGCCTACTGGGTAATCTCCAAGCCAATGAGAAACCCTGACTCAAAAACAAATGGTGGGCAGTGCGAAATGACATCTGAGGTTATCCTCTGGGTTCCTCATACATGTACATACATGGATCACACATGTGCACCTGCACAAATAAACAAATGAGGTTTAGTGACTTGAGGTTGTGCTGTGGGAGGGAAGGAGCGTTGAGCCAGGTCATCCTGTGCTGTCTTGGACCATCACAACCAGTCTCCCTCCCCAAATGAAAAGCAAATGTCTGTCTGCAGCTCAGGGAGGAGGCTGTGGAGACCCTGGTGGCAGAGAAGCTCTTTGGAAAGTAGCATGCAGAAAAAGAGACTTCTTGTTCTGAAGGCAGCTTAATTGAGCTGATTTATCCCACCATGGGTAAGGAACTACCAGGTTCCTCTCAGTACAAGCAGTCCCAGTTTGCTGTGCTCTCCCCGAGGCAGGCTTTAAAAAGTTATAAAAGACCATGCTTTTGTCTCATGATGCCTGCTCTGCAGATCAATCAGTTTCCTGATGGCTCTGACTCCCCCTCCAGCAGTCCTTAGAAGGGGGACCAGAGTTGTTTCTCAGTGTTGGGAGGAGAGGTGCAGACAGAAGTTGGGAATTTGGGGCAAATGTTCTGTTTATTCCTGAGCCAAGGACACTTGTCCCATTCTGGGCCCTTGGGGAAAGGAGTGGAACTACCTATAAGGTGATTCAAAGAAAAGTCAGGACTGAATGACAAGACTGTGCCCCACCCAAGTTGGAGTGAGTCACAGGGTGGGAGTGGAAGGGGAGAGATCTTCAATCCTTCTGGGGGTGCTTAGCTGACTCACCTAAAGCAATGGCCCTCAAACTCTAACAGATAAGAATCATATGAAATTTTATGTCAAATGCAATTCCTAGATCCATCTCCCAAATGGGGAATCAGAATCTTCCTTTATCAAGGACCCCCACATGAGAATCTTCCCTTTATCGAGGACCCCCACATCCTGCAAACAAGATGGTCCACAAGATGTTCCAGATGGTATCTTGACAGCAACTTGACCAGACGGAGGGCCAAGAGTCCCTTCCAGCAATACTTCACCTGGACAGAGAAAAGGCTAGAGCCCTACAGTTTCCAGAACTCGTTCCTCTGATTCTGAAATAGAGTTCCTCCGTAGCAGGAGATACCAAGGAGGCTTCTCCTCTCCCAGGCCCACCTCCACCTCCACACAGTGTCCAGCCCCTCACTCCTCTGGTGCTTCGTGCGATGGACTGTGGGCTGTATGGGAGACAAACAAAGCGAGGAGGAAGCAGCCTCAGGACAGGTGGCTGTGCTCCACGCGGTCTGCTGTGGGTTCATGGTAAAGACAGCATGGAGAAACAAAGTGTCCCTGTTACAGTGGCATCCACATGTCTCCATGGACAGATGCCACAGTTGCCTTCCATGAGGAAAGCAGAGACTCTGAGTCACTGAACCCTCTGGTCACCAGGAACACTGATAACGGTAGACATGGCGCACTGAGGAAGCCATAGCCCAGATGTTACGCATGCAGTGCAGGAATGGACACGGCCAGCAGGTTGGTGCAGAAAGGTCAAGGCTGGTGAAGGAGGATGGACCCTAAAAATGGAGGTGGGGTGTCCAGAGATCAACTTCCGGGCTGGATCTGAAAGCAGGGTACAGAGGGAGCGGGAGGAGAAACAAGAGAAACGAGGGCCCCCCAAGCAAAGCACTGCAGAGAAAGAGGCCCCAGCACATGGGAGCCAACTGTCAACCATCACCTTGTCATTCGGTAGTTTAGGGATCAGCCGGGTCTGAGTTCTAGCCTGTCTCTGCCAGTTTCTAGCCCTGCACCCTGGAGCGGTTCACTTCCTCTTGGTCCTGTTCCTTATTTCTACTAGAGTGTAAAATGCAGATATAAAGATGCGTCTACTTTATGAGATCTGAAAGTTATTATAAAGGTTTAATAAAATAACATACAGCAGGTGATAGCACCGTGCCTAACACACACTAAGCTCTCAGTAAACATTAGCTATTTTTACTGATATCAACTTTGAAAATGAATGCACAGATGGAATGATCTGGATGTTGGGATGTGAGGAAAATTTTCTTGGCAACCTTAAGAGAGACTGGCTAGATGCCTGTCTGTAAGTCCTCCTGTTACTGTGACAAGATACCTGAGAAATCAGCTTAGAGGAGGAAAGATTTATTCTGAGACACAATTTCAGTTCATAGTTACTTGGCTCCATGGTTTCTGGGTCTGTGATAAGGCAGAGCACCATGGCAGGAAGTGGGGGGGGGTGGAACTGCTTACCTCATGGCACCCAGGAAGCAGAGAGAGGGGCGAAGGGCCTAAGTACAAAATACCCCCTTCAAAGACAAACCCCAAATGCCTACTACGCCTGTGCCTCCTGGCAGCCCATTACGTTATGAATCCATATGGCTCAATCCACTCACGAGGTCAGAGCCCTCAGGACCCAGTCCTCTTTCAAAGTTCTACCTTTGAACAACCCTCCATCACAACTTCAAGGACACACTAGACTCCAACCATAAGACCACCCACCCCGCTTCCTTCCCAGGTTGTCTATTCTATGCAATTTGACTGCAGTTCTGTGAAATCATTTTGAAGGCTTTCTGAGGGTCATGACACACTCCACACAAGACAGCAACTGAAACAAAGGGATCACAGGTGAGAGGCAGCTTTTCTTCATGAAGCAGCAAAAAGTGGCGTTGACCAGAGCACCTCTGACGGGGCTACGGTGGCACGTCAGGATTCCTCTGAGGCAAGGACACCTTTGCCTGGTGTAGCTCTTACCTCTCAGGACCATATTCTCACCCAGCCTCTTCACCCATCATAGGCCCCATTTTCACAAAGGCTGCTAAGCATGTTAAGAAGTCTGGGTGGAACACAGGGCAAAGCTTGGTTCCCATCCATTCAGAACAGTGAAATGGACAGTGCTGACTTCCTTTGTACTAAGTTGAAACCCACTGAACATAGCCCCAGTGATGACGCTCTGCTCATTTACGTGAATGATAGTCAGAATGTGCCTTCCGAATTCAAGACACCTTGCTGGGTGTTACAGGTTTGATGTCCAACAAACTCAGACAGGTCCCAGTCTTCCTGGAAGAGCATTAATGAACATCGCAGCAGAGAGGAAAGTGCTATGTAGGCAATGCTTTCATCAGCAGCCTGGGTGAGTTACCCTGGGCCAGGCAGGTGAGAGTCTATGTTTTATCACCTTCATGGTGGAGTGTCACACCTGACCTTGGCAATCTATGAAATAGTACATGCCATTATTGTGTAAAACCACATAGTCTTGTCCAAATGTGAGATGGTATTGAGAGATTTGTAGTCCCTCTTCCCTTCAGAAGGTCCCAGAACACTGACCAGTGAGAATTCCTAGACAGATTTGAGTTTTATTTTAAAAACACTGAAAGCCCACTTCAGGCTGAAACCCAGGCAGACAGGTGTTTGTCTAAGGCTCATTCTGAACCCAGCTGTTTACCCTCCCAATACAACCTGAACCCCTTAAAAGAATCCCCACTCTCTCCTGACTTTCTCAGGATGGCTGGCCGGGCATTCGGCACTCTCCTCCCCTCACCGCAGTCCAATCACCAGCAGTGTCTATATCTGTTAGATGCTTGATAGGTGCAGAAGACGAGGCTCCAGCCTGGACCGCCAGAATGAGGCTCTGAATGCTCGTCTACCATTCCTTGATGGAGTGCGCACCATCTAAGCACACTGGCTTAGAATACAAGCTGATTTCTACCCAGCTGCATGCATTCCTACTGTGTGCTGACACTGTGCAAGGTGCAGAAGTTACACTGTAGAACCCAAGGGCAGGAGACATGGTTGCCTGAGATCTGGTTGGAATGAGGCAGGGTACATGCAGTACAGCTCGAGACCTCTTCTGATGTGGACAGTGAAGGGCTCTGGGAGCAGGACAGAGTTAAGTTGGCGTGACACACTCCAGATGAGGCGCGCTGAATGTTGGAGGATGAGGGAGAACAGGGATGGGCACAGCAGCAAAGCTTCTGGCTGAGGGGTAGGAATGACTTCAGAGGAAGCCTGTACGCTCTTGGCTAGAGGCCCGAGCTCTGTGTTCCCCAGGGGAAAGCGCCCATCCTCTGTGGAAAGCAGCCAACGATCCCTTGGGGCCTAGGCAAGCCCCTGCTCCTCACTGGGCACCATCATCATCTCAAACGTGACTCGGATCAGGTCCAAAATGGAAAGCGTTCTCAGTCTTCAGCGATGGCCAAAGGGCAAGGGAGGTAGGGCAGACGCCGGGCTGCCATTAGAGCATCCACCACGTGTAATGTGTACTCTCTTGTGTTGGGCAGCTGCTTAGCTTTAAAAGGAGAGCAGGTGTAGAGCAAATTCTACAAGCTTATATTGAAGAGCAGAATATTCTAGGCCAAAGCAGGGCCGTGAAGATGCTCAGACCAGCACAAAGATGCTTCTTAAAATGATGGTGTTGAGCGTAAGGCATGGAAAACAGCAAGGATGGGAAAGACATTCTCCCAACTCCCTTACCCGCCTGAGGACAGACCTCAAAGGGAATTCGCTGTCATCAGTCCTGTCCATGGGCTCCACCAAGCAGGAAGCACTCGCCCGTCACAAGATGGAAGACTACGGGCTGGAGATGTAGCTCGGGTGCTAGAGTTCTTCAAAGTACTGCTGAAATGGGACACGGTTGTATGTGCCTGTGTTCCTAGCACTGGAGAGGTAGAGGCGGGGGGACCAGAAGTCCGAGGTCATCCTCGCCAAGTGCGAGTGTGAGCTACATGAGACCCTATCTCAAAACTAAAAATAAAAGCACAGGATAGGGGACTAGGTAAACATTACTTGGCCGTACCTGTTACAATAGATCGTGTGTCTTATCCATTTGAAGGGCCTGTTCATCTTTTGTAAAAATCACTGTATCTCCCTTAAGGTCCCTGTATCCTCATTCCTTATCTTGTTAAAAGAAGATAAGCCAGGTATAGTGGCACAAACCTATAATCTCAGCACTCGAATGGCTGTTACAGGAGGACCGCGAGTTCAAGACCAACCTGGACTTATAATGAGACCCTATCTCAAAAACCAAAAACAGAGTATAGAGTTGTCAAATTTTCTGAGTATTCTTTTCCTCCTGAAATGTTTCCATGCATGGGTTGTTCAGAATAATCTGTGATCTGTCAACCCGCCTGCTCTTTGTTTGCTTCGTGAGCTGGCTGTAGGAGCTGGAGGTCTTTCTCCCTCTATAACTCCCAACTGTGGAAGGGCCAAGGCGGTGCCTTCAAAGTCTCAGGCCAGGGATGACACTGAATGTTCACCCAGATCTTCAACAATGACTCTCCAGGTTGATCCCTCTGTGCCAGCCGGGACATCCAGCCTGGTGTCTCAGACTTGGGGTTGAGACCAGCGACTGGAAAGGAGTGGGGAATGGAAAAATATCAAGTTGATCAAATGCAAGAACACAAATGAAAATGTGGGAATTCAATTTTTGTAAAGAGAACGAAAGCTCCCCAAAAGACTGAGTAAAGAGTCAGAATGAGACTCGGGGATCCCCTGTGCCCTCTGCATACACAGCCTTCTCTAAGGAACGTGGCCCTGGGGACTGGGGTTGTAGCTCAGTGACAGAGTGCTTGCCTACCATGTAGAAGCCCCCAAGTTCAATCTCCGTTCCTATGAAAAAAAATGACAAAAAGGGAAAAGAAAAAATAGCGGCCTGTTCCTTGTCATGGGTTGACTTGTACCTGCCCCCTTGAAAGATATATCAAAGTCCTGACGCACGGCACCTCAGAACATGGTCTTGTTTGAAAGTTCTGTCATTATAGCCGTGACTGGATGAGACAAGGTCCTGTCAGAGTAAGGGGCCTTTATTCCAAGCCCATGTGAATACTGCCCTTATAGACAAGTTCAGAACCAGAGACGGTCAGGGAGAACGCAGTGACCAGAGGAAGAGGCTCAAGTGCTGATCCTGCTGGTGAGAAGACACCCCAGAAAGTTCCAGAGTCTCTGGGAGAAGAGGCCCACCGACGCCTTGATTTGGATCCTAGCCTGTGAGAAAGAAAGAGTTGTGAGAGAACAGACTTCGTTGGTTTAAGCCACCCCAGCCTGGTACTGTCTTAAGGCAACACTTACATGTCAGCACTCAGTGGCCTACGGAAAACACAAGAGAGAGAGAGAGAGAGAGAGAGAGAGAGAGAGAGAGAGAGACGTCTTAAGGCAGCACTTACATGTCAGCACTCAGTGGCCTACGGAAAACACGAGAGAGAGAGAGAGAGAGAGAGAGAGAGAGAGAGAGAGAGAGAGAGAGAGAGAGAGAGAGAGAGAGAGAGAGAGAGAGAGAGAGAGAGAGAGACAGAGAGAGACAGAGACTACAGTCTAACCCCATGTCAGCATCCAATCTGGCCAGGATGAGGAAATATCTATTGCAGAGATTTCAAAGCCACAGGGGGGGTTAGCAGGAATTCCCCAAGAAGGGGACATGGTATTAGCAGGGACTGTAAAACAGACCTTCAGGCAAAGCTTTGTCCCATCCTGACCAAAGCGCCTATGCTTACAGCAAAGGGAAAAGAGGGAGAAGCAGCTGTGTGCCAAGAAGCATGGAAGAGGAAGGGGACTTAAGAATGCTCAGCCACCCCAGCTCGCCCAGACTGGCGGTGTCCCCAGGACCCAGGGTGTCCCCAGGACTCCTCATGGTGTCCCCAGGACTCAGGAGTTTCTGTTTTAACACTGAAGAGTGTTGGGAAAACCAGAAGGAGTTGCTCTACCAATAAGAAAGTGAAAAGAGGCTGGAGAGACGGCTCAGCAGTTGAGAGCACACACTACCCTTGCAAAGAACTTCAGTGCAGTTCCCGGCACCGACTCTGGATAGCTCACAGCCACCTAGAACTCCAGCTCCAGAGGCTCTGACGACCGCTTCTCACTTCCATAGCCACCTGCACTCATGCGCAGACCCACACTTACACACATAATTAAAAATAAAAATGAATCTTAAGAAAAGCAAATAGTGGAAGGGACATAGTGAGAGTTGTCAGCTCCCAGCGATGTGTCCTGCTTAGTTCATGTCAGCTTCATATAACCTACTGTCACCTGGAAAGAGGGACCCTCAACAGAAGAATTTCTCCGATTTAACTGGCTTGTGGCCATGTCCGTGGGGAATCGCCTTGATGGGTTGGTGTAGGATGACCCAGCTCACTGTGGGCAGAGCTATTCCTTGGGCTGGTGATTCTGGGCTGTATCAAAAAGCTACCTAGGAACAAGGCACGGAGCAGTCAGGTGTGGTATTTATCACCGTGACAGAAAGCTATGAACAACATGTTTGCCAAAAGGAGCTAGACCAAGGTAGATGTCCCAGACCCGGCCTCCCAGGAGAGTGGGATGTGCAGTGAGTGGATGCTGTTAGGGACTAGTGCTCAGGATTCACTCAGAACCTCCACTGACCGAGGACTCTCAGGACAGGAACAGGCCATGACAAATCCCCCGTGTTGCCTGTAAGGTTTTGTCCAGCCCAGCAGTCCTTGCCCAGGACAAGTCTTTCTCAATGGGCCTGTAGACCATCCTGTCCAGCGGGGCTGGGCTACCACAGTCCTCAACTACAGGACCCCCCCTCTCCCCTGTGAGGATTGCACCCCAGGGTGCATATCTATAGAGAAGCTTTCTGTCCTTGTCTTTCAGACCATCTTGTCACTAAGAGCACACAGATGTGCTCAGGGGTGCTTGGGAGATGTCATTCATTAGCTCCTTCCCACCAGGGGGAAAGGCTTCCCATGTGATAGTCCTTTGTTGTCTCCCCAGGGCCCTCTCCACAGTGTACCAGGGCCATTGATTTTATGCTTGACCTTCTCTGCTTGAATCTGATTTCCTCCATAGCAGAGCCCACACCTTGCTCATCTTTGAAACCTTCAGGCCCAGGAAAATGCCTGGTATGTAGGAGTTCTTTGTGCTAAGTCTGGCAGGAAAGCTGATTAATTAATTGATGATGAGCTCATCAGTGTTGATCATTATGATCTCTCACTCAGAGTCAAGTGTCTAGCACTTGCTAAATCCCATGACCAGGCACTTTACAGATTCGTAGTGCATCCGTCATTAAGCCACCTGCATATAGGGGAGAGGGGGAGGGAGAGAGAGGGAGAGAGAGGGAGAGAGAGGGAGAGAGACTTAGATCTTATGTTAGGGAGGCACACAGGCCCAGGAAGAGGATGTAGGCTGCAGACCCCCGTGTAGGTCACATCAGGCTCTTCCATGCTCACCTTGTGGGTCTAAAAGAAGGAAAAAGGAACCGAGAGGGAGAAAAGTTGAGATGCTGTGTTCCAGACAGACATGGCGTAAAGGCAGGCAGGATGAGGCGAACAGGGACCACCATGCCAGAGGCCTCTCTCGTGAAGAGGGCCCTACCTGGGTGATGAGGTGGTGGAGAGGGTCTGATTCTGTCCCGTCACTGGGTGTCTTCGGTGAAATGCAGTCCCTCTGAACCCTGACTGAGGCACCTCGAAGCCTGGTGAATATCCCCAGGTCCATCAGATGGACTCTGCCATCATAACTCAAAAAGAACCTTCAGGAAATACAGCCAAGAATTTTTTATCTTAAATTGACTCCTGGAGCTCTGAAGATACTTATTCTAGACCGTTTAGGTACCTGAGCACTAACACACCTCCCTCTACAAAGACTGAGCCTGGGGGCTCTCAGATGCTCTGAGCATTCTACTTCCCATCCAAAATTCTTTTGTTCTGAAATTTAAATCAAGACAGTCCTGATGTTTCAATGACCCCCTGTGGACATGAGGAGGAAGTGCATCCCTCAGACTGCTGTCTCCTGGAGGAGGCCTGGGAAGACAGACTGGCTTTGGTCTCAATACCTAAGGGAAAATTCCCATGAAATAAGTTTCCATATGCCCCCCACCCAGGTGGTCAGACCTCTGACAAATTTACTGGCCCCACACACATGCCTGTAATAGACCTTAGTCCTCAGGAGAGAGCCCCTTTGGGGTGAGACTCATTGTGAATCTTTCTCCCAGCAACCTGCTAGATCTGACCTGAGGCTGTGATCAGAGCCCTATACCGAGCACCAAATCACTGACGTGCAGGACTAGAGAGATGTGTTCAGCGAGGACACCTGATTCTCAAAGGCAGGTCTGAGACCCCATCAGAGGGAGTGACCCCTGAGCTCCATGTAACAGTATGGAAGGCAGACGTGGGGCTGGTCTCTCGGACCTGGCTGTGCTGTGTGTTGGTCAGCTCTCGCTGCGTTGAGCTGACAGGTTCTGCTCGGTGTCTCTCATGAGGTTTATATTAGTTATGTTTCTCACACTACAACCAAATACCTAAAAGAAGCAACTGAAGGGAGGAAGGTTGTTTGGATCATGGTTTGGAGGATGTAATCCATCATGGCGGTCAGTCCTGTGATGACAGCAGGAGCTTGTGGCCAGGTCTCCTGGAGGCAGCAGAGTGGAAGCCATCAAGACCTGCCCCTAGGCACCTAGATCTGCTAGGAGGAGGCATGTCTCAGAGGCTCTAGAGCTTCTAAACAGCAATACCAGCTGCCCGCCACCAGGTGCTCAAACAGGGGCCTAGGGGACAGTTCACAGGCTGCAGGCCAGCTGAGCTGTGGTCAAGGCTCAGGCCTTTACAGGCTGGAGGATCTGCCTCTGAGCTCATTAAGGCAGTGCCTGGGTGCCTCTGTCCCTCACAGTCTGGATGCCTCAGCATTTTGAAGACACGGAGATGGCTTCCCCAGGGCGGGCGATGAGGAAGAACCAACAGTGGAGGTTGTTCGCAGCCTAATCTCAGAAGCGATTAGCCTGTTAGTCACTGGCAAGAGCCCGTTGTGGTGTGCTCCACTGGGACTAGCAGGCAGCTGTCTGTGGGGCCTCTTGGGGTTGGCCACGGCAGCTACTTCTCCTCCACTGTGCACACAGGCCCCCAAACCTACACAGGTCAGGCACTGTTCTGAGCACCACCGAGCCAGCCGTGAACACAGTAGCTCATCTCTTCCACAAAGGTGCAATTCGGATTCATGACAGAACACTGTAAGAGAACAGGGGGTGTAGTCTAGAGAGAGGGGGTGAAGGAAAGCTTTTCCCAGGAGGTCAACTTTTAAATGAAGTCCTTCAAGTCAAGTAAGCAGGACCTAAAGGAAAACGGAAGAACGTTCCCACGGGAAAACAGCAAGCGGTATGTGCCTAAGAGGGAGATCTTAGCACACCCGGAGGTACTGAAAGCCGGTGTGGAAGGGGCTCGGTGGGCCAAAGACGGTGCTCTGGGCTCCTGCCATCGGGACTGAATTTCTCTTTCCAACATGCATGCTTGAGCCTCGCCTCCTCCTCCTCGGCGTCTTCCCTCCTCCAACCCCCATCTCTGTGCCTCGGTCCAATCCTGCACCGCCTGATCCCGATGCCTTGCAATTTCAAAGTTACGTTCCACACAGTGCTATCTGGTAGGTTTGTGTTCTTTTCTTGCTCTGTGGAATAAACTCTCTGAAGCAGGAACCACAGCTGTGTCTCAGCCCCTTGAGTGTATATTACAATACATGATACATAACACCCATTTGCTGTGCTGGACTAAATTATCACAGAGCCCAGTGAAACCATAGGATTGGGGTCTGCAGGCACACTTGTGCGTGCATATGGGCACACACTCTCAATGTATGCATGTGCACACACACACATCTATCTTCAGGTCAGGCTCTGCCTGTAGGTAGGAGGGTGACTAAAGCCTGCTATGACTAGACCATCCTGGGTAGCTTTGATCAAGGGTAAGAATAAGGAGTTCTAAATACCAGTGAGAGACACAGTTGCGTCTGTCTTTCTTACACCTTGTTAACAATACTGCAAAAGGATTTTCAAAGTACAGATTCTCAAAGACAAACAAAGCAAAAAGACACAAGCAATACAATGTTGGAAGCTGGAAAACAGGTAAAGAGCTGTACCTCGGTGACTTAGCAATCAGCAGTGCTAACCAAAGCAGGTAGAAAAATCCAGCCAGTGGAGCCAGGGTTACACTGAGAGGCTCAGAGTTGTGCTGGAACTGGGGAGGAGGTTGGAACTGAAAACCGGAGGCCAGTATGGTGTCTGGTATATTGGTCACTTTTCTCATTGTGACAAAATACCAGACAGAAGCAATTTAGGGAAGGAGGGCCATCACCCCACTTAGAGGTCCACGTGGGAAGGAGGGAGGGAGGGAGTGACGGAGGGAGGGAGGAAGAGAAACTAGAAGGAAAGCTATAAAACTCAAGCCTCCGCTAAGCCTTTCCTCTTAAAGGAACCTCCCAAAACACTGCCACCAGCTGGGGATTAAGCATACAAACAGTGAAGCCAACAGGGACCATAATGTCTGCTTAGAAGCAAACTGCTATCAGAAACACACTTTGAGAGAAAAGGGTAATTCACAGACTTGCACCAACTGTATGCATCATTCTTATAAATTTCAAACAAAATCAAAACGTGCATGTTTGTGGATATATACATATGTGATTAAACTATTTACACAGGGAAGCTACGAACATAAAATAGATGATGAAAATGGCCTGCGGTTAGGACGGCGAAGGAGGCAGAGGTGGGAAGGAAGCACAAGATGCTGGGACATTCTGGTTCTTAAGCGATACTCATTTCATGAATACGCTACCAATTTTACAAGTGTTACTGAGTGGTTTGTGCATGATATTTACATGTGGTACTTTGTATAACTGTTGCTATAGTTTAGACTTTGAGTGTCCCTCAAAGGCCCCTGGGTTGAAGGCTTAGTCCCTGGCGGGGTGCTGTTGGGCGGTAACAACAAGACAAGGAGGGCTGCCAGTCACTGGCGTGTGTCCTTGAAAGTGGTATGAAGCCCTGGTGCCTTCTCTTCCTTTCTTGCTCACTGCCTGCTCCTGAGGTG
Source organism: Nannospalax galili (assembly GCF_000622305.1). Taxonomy (NCBI): domain Eukaryota; kingdom Metazoa; phylum Chordata; class Mammalia; order Rodentia; family Spalacidae; genus Nannospalax; species Nannospalax galili. Next base: position 1,965,366 of record NW_008360311.1, read on the forward strand.
AGCAGCTGCAACTCACCACAAACCCCTGCAGCGACAGGCTGCCTTGCCTTGGCCAACTGGCCGTGGAATGAAATTTCTGAACCATGAACCAAATAAACCTTTCTTCTTCTGAAGTAGATTATCTCAAGTATTTTGTTATCATAATAGAGAATAGCTTATCAAGATTACACAAATAAATAACTAAATCTCTTCCTTCACTCCTAGGATCTCATCTCTGAAGGGAGTTTGACAGGTCTTTGCAGTGATAGATACCAGCCAGAGTTGGAAAAGGGCCACACCATAAATGGCATAAACACACACACACACACACACACTTTCTTTTGAGACAGGGTTGCACTAAATAGCCATGACTGGCCTGGAACTCACTATGTAGACTGAACTGGCCTCAGACTCAGAAATCTGCCTGCCTCTGCCCCCAGCCCCCCAGCTGGGACTTAAAAGTGTGTGCCACCACACCTAGCAAAATGAATATTTATATCCAGCGCACTGTGACATCAGCTTGGTCGTCCAATCAATCAGTTTCCAGAATGCTTGCAGCCAGGCTGATGAGGCAAATGCTATAGGGGTGTCTTCTTTTGAAAATCTGGCCAGGGCTAAAGGAAAGAGTTAAATCTTTTCCCATCAACCCACCCCACAGCCCCTACGTGTGTGTGCAGACTTCAGCGACTTTCTAGTGCTCATTTATAACTATGAGCAAATTACAAGGTTCCTAAATGTCCAAGGGTTCCTCCAATCAGGAACACAAACACTGACATCAAAGAGTAAATAAAGGGAACAGGAAACAGACAATGCAAAAAAAAAAAAGTTGAAAGTTTGCATTATCAGTGTTCTCAGAAACACACAGGAGAGTTGTATGTGTGACAGAAATAGCATAATTAAGGGAAAATTAAGACAACAAAACTGTGCTCTTGGAAATTAAAAAGATGATTGCAGAAATAAAATATTCAACACAAGAGTTCAAGGTTAATTTGAGGTCTGGGGATGTGGCTCAGTTAGTAGAATGCTTGCCTAGGATGCTCAAAGCTCCAGGTTATATCCCCAGTGCTATATAATGGGGGCACATCTTTGACTCTGACTACATAGCATGTTTGAGGCCAGCCTGGGCAAATGAAACCTTGCCTTAAAAAAAAATTAGAAGGGAAGAAGGGAGAAGAGAAATGAGCGTGTACCTAGTTTGCTTTCTGTTGCTGTGTCAAAACACTGACCAAAACCAGCTTAGGGAAGAAGGGGTTTATTCGGCTTACAGTCCATCCGAGGGAAGCCAAGACAGGAACCTAGAGGCAGGAGCTGAAGCCAAGACCCTGGAGGAACGCTGCTCGGTGTTCAGCTAGCTTCCTATTCAGCCCAGGCCCACCTGCCCAGGGATGGAACCGCCCATAGGGGGTTGGGCGGTGATCAGCCATCAAGAAAATGCCCCACAGACATGGCCATAGGCCAAGCTGATGGCAGCAATTTTCCCATTTTTCCATCCAGGTGTGTCAAGTTGACAACTAAAAGTAGCCCTCGAAGTACAAGTGAACAGGGAGGAACACAAAGAAGTCTTCACCTAACACCATGGATGACGTGGTTTATAACTGATGTTTATAACTTCCTGTTCTATAGACTGAGAAGATGCAGATCAAGAGCTGGTGGTGTTGCCTGGTGATGCTGCTGCTCCAGGTTACAGAAGGCCATCTTTTCTGTGGGCAGAAGGGGGAGGGAGCTCTCCAAGGACAACTTTTTCTTTTTTAGCCTTTGTGTGTGTACACACATGTTGAGGTCACAGGACCTCAAGTATTGCCTCTCACCTTCTACCTTGCTTGAGACAGGCTCTCCTGTTTGGCATGTCACACGCCAGGCTGGCTGACCTGCAGGCTTCTTGGGGACTCTCCTGCTTCTGCCTCCCATCTCCTCATAGTGCTGGGACTATAGATGTGTGCTACCACATCCAGCTTTAGGTGGGTTCTGGGGATTCAAACTTAGGTCTTTACACTTACAGGGTGAGGACTTCATTCACTAAGTAGTCTCTCCAGTACCAAGGCCAGTTTTACAAGGGCACCAACCCCTTTCCTGAGCATCCCACCCTGTGATCTGATTACCCCTAGAAGGCCCTGGTTTCTGATAACATCACATCGAAGATTCGGTTTCAACTTATGACTTTGGGAAGACCCAAACACTGAATCTATATTAAAAAGGATAAAAAGATTAAATCAGCTTAAAAGCTCCAATATTCAAATTAAAGAAAATGTAAAACGAGGTAACCAAAGGCATAAAAGCATTCATGAAGTGACTCACGGGACTCTAAAACTGAAAGACAGGTATTTCTGGGTTGAAATAGCCCACGAAATACCCATAAAAGACAAGTGGCGTATTTCATATATTCCATTTTAACATGAAATTTCAGCACAACTAAATGCATTCTAGAATCTTTTTGGAGTAGCTGAGCGGGGGTGGGGGGGATATGAAGGCTATTAGTCAGAATGGCTGTGGACTTTTATTTTTATTTTGTGGATACAGGTCTCCCACCTGGCCTGGAACTCACTATGTAGACCAGGCAGGCCATGTTCTCTCAGAGTTCCACCAAGGTCTGCACCACCATGACTGGCTGCCTGTGGGTTTTTTTTTTTTCCTTGCTATTTCTAGACTTTTTTAATAAAGAAATTTTGTATTGAATTTTCAAAAATTTCATACATTATATTTTATTGAAGTTGTTTATTTTTTTGCCCTTTCCCAGTCTGCACTCCCTCCTAGCACCACCCAATTTCATGTTCTCTCTCATATATATGTGTGTGTGTATGCTTACACACACACACACATACACAGTGTCAAGCTTATACCCCCAAATGCCCTTCAGTATGGGCCCATCCACTGGAGACTGGCCAACCTACCGAAAGGCTCACTAAGACTGACCCCCTCCCAGGAACCATCGGTCTGCCAGTAGCTCCTCAGGTAGGATTGGGGTTTCTTACCTACCTCCCCACATCCAAGGCTAGGATTTTGTCTGACTTGAGGTTATGTGAGACTTGTGCATGCTGTCACCATTACCAAGAGTTCACGTGAGTACCTGCCCAGCTGTCTGGAAAACACTGTTCCCTTGTGGTCATCTACCACCTGTCTCTTACAACCTTTCGGCTCCCTCTTCTGTAAAGATCCCTGAGCCTTGGAAGGCAGAAGTTTGATACAGATGTCCTATTTAGGGATAAATACTCTACAGCCTCTTTTCCTCTGCACATCGGCCAGTTGTGGGTCTCTGTGTTAATCACCAACTACTGCATAATGAAGTTTCCCTGGTGAGAGTTAAGAGAGGCATCAATCTGTGGGTATAAGTCATTAGAAGTCAGTGTAATACCAAATATACTTAGCAGAATAATAATATTGAACTCTCCCCTATGGCCTGTGGCCCATCTAGCCTCAGGTTCCTAGGCCTCACATCAATGCCAGGTATGGGCTCCATCTTATGAAGCAGACTTTAAATCCAATTACAAAGTAGTTGGTTACCCCCATAATATTCATGCTGCCATCGCACCAGTGGGCATACTTGCCAGGCCAGTTGTTGGAGCTCGCAGGATTCACAGCTGGGAAAGGCTGATGATTTTCTCTTCAGGCAGCATGCATAGCACCACCCAGCGCTATGAACACATGCCAGTAGAGATGAAGGTTTGAAGTCAGCACCTGCTTGATTTCTCCTTGTTTGTTCTACAGCTCATTTATGCAGTGTCTTCAGCAATAGGGTCTTACTGTGAAGTTCTGGTGGGGAACCAAGATCAAGGGCAATGGCCAGTATTGTTGGAGGGTCGATGAGACCCCTGGTCAACAGCTTCAAAATAGGGAGTCTATCCCTGGCTTTGGGTTATAACTTTGCTAGCTAACAGCAACACTGGGGACTGAGAGACAGTGGGAAATCAAAGGCCCAGAGGGAAGTATCTCAATGGAGAACATTCCATCCATAAAGCTCCAAACTGAGCACGAGGACAGATTGGCAAGGCCTGAGACGCCTGAAGTCTCAGATTTGCCTCCTGCCCATCTTTTCTCAGGAAGCTTTTGGAAAGTAAAGTTGATTTTTCCTAGTTCTTACAATTTTCACTGCACAGTTTGGGTTCTGTGACAGAACTAACCTAAAGCAGTTCTACGTTTTCGTTTAAACGTTTTATACCACAGAAGTAGAAATGCAGAATGTAACTGAGGACCCCAAAGCACTTCAGTTTGGATTGACTGTGTGTGTGTGTGTGTGTTGGTGTTTTCCATAGAAGTGATGGCAAATTTTTACATTTTAAATATTTATATTTTAAATAACAGTAATATGCTTAGTGCATGTTAACAGCAGCATATTTTTACAAAAGCAGTTTTTTAAAACTAGAGAGAATTCTGTGTTATTTGCAAATGTCTTACACACCTAGCTTTGGTGGAAGAACCTTGGTTTCCACATCTGCTTCTTTATTGTCTTTGGCAACCTTTCCTCATGAAGAAAGTGAAGAAAATCCAACCACAGTCAGGTGTCAGACACCTGGAATCCCAGCGCTCAGGAGGCTGAGGCAGGAGGATCCCAAGTTCCAGGCCAGCATGGCTCAGAGCAAGACCCTGTCTCAAACAAACAAAACATTCAGCCCAACAAAGGGAAATCATTTCAAGAGCCCTTTAGAATAACTGTGACCGTTCTTTGATTCAGGCTAAAAGTCAACAGATAGTTTTCCCATAAAGGTTACTCTGGAACCTCAACTCTGTCTTCTGCTACACTGAAGCCTCAAGTCACTCAGGCACATCAGGTGGTTCTGTCATCTGTACATGATTTTGTCACAGTGTGCACTGGTCATCTGGAAAACAGGAGTTCATTGAATTAAACAGATCCTCCAAATGTTGACACGTTTCATTACGTAGCATCAAAAATAATCAGAGCTGGGCTGGAGAGATGGCGCCACAGAGCACTTGCTGCTCTTCCAAAGGACCCAAGTTTGTTTGCCAGCACCATGTCAGGCAGCTCGCAATCTATTGTAACTCCAACTATAGGGGATCCGATGCCCTCTGCTGGCCTCCACAGGCACTGCACACACACAGCATACACTCACACAGACACATACACACGCAAAAAAAATAGATCTTGGAAAATAATCACAGACATTAATATCACTATTAATATTGTCAAAAGATTCTTTAAAGAACTGTGAACAATCACGATCACAGGGGTGGTTAAAAGTTTTCCAAAATGCCAATTTTCACTTGAACATTCAATTTTATGACAGACAGGGTTGGTTTTCTTTGAACTGACTAGACTACCTTATACATTTATTAGAAAATACCTGACAAATACCCACACCTGAGCAACGACAGCTTACGAGTAATTCTTTCCTGAAAAAGGTCATATAGACACAAGGCAAACAATCACATGTCTCCTCAGGCTGCTGGGGGAGCTTCGGTAAGCAGAAGTGCTTTAGGGATAACATCAACATTGCCACACAGAGCATTTTTTATTCATAAAGGAGGGGCTGGAGAGATGGCTCAGCGGTTAAGAGCTCTGGTTGCTCTTCCAGAGAACCCAGGTTTGAATTCCAGCACCCACATGATGGCTAACAACTGTCCACAACTCCAGTTCCAGGGGATCCAATGCCCTCTTTTGACCTCCAAAGGCATTGCATGACACAGGTGAACTTACATACTTACATACATACAGGCAATACACTCATACACATAAAATAATAATATTTTTTAAAAATTAATCATAAAGGAAGTCTTAAGAGAAACCATACTTTTTTTAGAGAGGATCTCATACAGCCACTTGGGACTGAGGATGACCTTGAACTTCTGGTGCTCCCACTTTCTCCCCCTAGTGCTGGGGTCACAGGTATGTTCCACTACCAAGGCTGGGTTTTTTATTCTGGAGGTCGAACCCAGGGCTTTGCCCATGCTAGGTGAGCACGCTGTCTGCCGAGCTGCGTCCCCAGCTGCCAGTCTTGGCAGCTGCAAGGAGGGTAAGAGGGAAAACCATGCTGTTTGTAAGCAGTTGCATGGCGGGAAGGGGCTTCGGAAAGGGGAAAAGACCTGTTACCGGAGAAAACACCACACTCAGGCTCTTGCCAGAATCCAAAAGAGAGACAGAAGGGAAGAGAAAAATGGGAAAGTTACAGCTGTCTGAGCCAAGACTCCAACAGGCAGCAGACCCAAGAGAAGCCCATTACAGAGGCTCCGTAGTGAGGGCCTCAACCAATCTCAAAAGAAAATTAAAACATTGGGTGGTAGAGAACAATTCCGAGAACATTTAGGTGCTGCTGCTGGGTCTGTATACCACAACTTTCACCCCAGCAGTACAAACATTAACACAGTACAAACGTTATTATAAATGAAAATGATGTCTGTGGAGTTTGAATGAGAATGTCCCTCATAGGTTCCAAGTATTTAAACATTCTGTCCCCAGTTGGTGGCACTGTCTTGGGAGGTCTTAGGTGTGGCCATGCTGGAGGAAGCATGTCACTGGGGGCGGGCTTAGAGAGTTCTTAACCTTGCTGGCTCTCCAGGGGAGCTCTGCTTCCTGTGCCTGCTGGAAGACATGAGCTCCTCTTTCTGTTCCAGTCACCTCTGTCACCGTGCAGCCCCATCACGATGCACTCCTGCCACTTTGGAACTGTAAGTTAAATAAACTCTTCCTTTTATAAGTTCCCTCGGTCATGGTGTTTCTATCACAGCAACAGAAAAGTAACCAATGCGATGTCCTTAGTATCCTATGAAAAGTGTTTTGTGACATCCAGGGATCTAAGAACCACTGTATGTAATGGATCGATTTCCCTCTGTGCAGCCAGGAAACCAGTGATATATCATCCCCAGAAGAAATAAGAAAACTGTCACACATAAATAATTCTGTGATTTTTGTGGTTCAAATGGAGAATTTCTGTTGAAACAGTTATTTCTGTGTGCATATTTTATATCAAGTAAAATTAAAATTTATTGTGTGAGCTGAACCAAGGCTGCAAGCCCAGGCTCTGGTGCACTCGCCAGCCCTCCTTGCACACTCACCAGCCCTCCTTCCACACTCACCAGCCCTCCTTCCACACTCGCCAGCCCTCCTTCCACACTCACCAGCCCTCCTTCCACACTCGCCAGAGCTCCTTGCACACTCACCACCCCTCCTTGCACACTCACCTGAGCTCCTTACACATTCGTCGGCCCTCCTTGCACACTCACCAGAGCTCCTTGTACACTCACCCGCCCTCCTTGCACACTCTCCTCTGACCCCTCGCTGTGATCAGGACAGGAAGTGAAGTCACCAAGTTCTGAGGGAAAGCTGGTGGCACGTGTTCACTTTAGTAAACCTGAAGTTAGGCCAGAAGGCAGACCTGGGGCTTCTGTGAATGGGACTGCGTGGCTGGAAGATCACTGACTTTACCAAGCTGGATTTAGCTCCCCCACCCCCATTTGGTCAGTTTTTAGGTACAGGACCCTGGTCAGTGCACTTTAACCTGTTGTTCCTCACCAGTGAAATGGCAATCCTCTCTCTGGCCTCAGAAACCATGAAATAAAATAATGATGTTGCCATCCACCTACATGTGGTTGAGGAGGCCAGCCAAGGCCTTGCACCTATGTTGGACATCAAGGTCCTGGCTCCACAGAAACTCCTGGGGCTCTGGAAGTTTGAGGGCAATATCTGAGAAGAGACGCTAACAGGCTTCATCTCATTACATTTCGCAAAGAAGTTTAGTCCTAAGCGAAGAAAGGTCTGCCAGGGGTGGGGTCTGCTTCCTGCCTCCTACAGGTCCTGTTACACATTGGGGCCCAAACTATGAACCCTTCATGACCCCTAAGAAACATAAATATATATATATATGAGCTCCCCACCCTTCACTGAGGAAGACCGGACCCTGTACAAGAGCCACATCAACAATGTGACTTTGGCTTACAAGATTGCCAGGAGAGATGAAACAGTCACCTAGGGATGGGATACACAATTTCCAAGTCAGCTGCGCCCTGGTCTTGCCGTCTACTGAGCAGGAGTAATTAAAGTGAAGGGGAAACCTGTTGACAGGTTAATAATAATGCTAAAATCTCAAAGGGAGAAGTGTCAGGCAGTCCATCATTAAGGCAGAACAGAAAGGCAGCCAGACGAGCCCACCGGGCACTTCCCAGCCCTCACAGGGACACTCAGGCAGCTCTTTCTTTCCTAGCAGGGAGTCAGCTTGGTAGGAACACCCATGCCAACCTTTGTGCATCAACACAAGAATGCTGCCCCACTGAGAAGCTCTGGAAGCCCAACAGACTTGAGCCTTGCTAAGGAGGTCAAAGCTTTCTTCCTTCTGCATGGAGAGGTGAATTCAGATGCTCAGTGGAGCTACCAGCCAAGCAGGACATGCACACAGCCTCCCACAGGCTTGACAGCAGAGGCGTTTCAAAGCTACTGGCTGGCACTAGTGGGGTGACCGGCATGGTGAAAGAAAGACTCGAAGAAAGCAGCTTGTTGCAGGAAGAGGAAGCCTGGTCCCCATCCTATAGCATGCCCCCCCTAAAATCCACCGGGCACACCAGTGCTGACTTCAAGGAAAAGCTCCATGTCTCATGGGGTCTTTGGTCGCTTTGTCCCAACTTTCCAGCCTCACCTTGCTGCGCCCTCCCCAGTTCTTTTTCCCGCCAGCCACACACAGCCTTTCCCTTCTCTCCTTCCATCTCCTCTGCTGTAGCCTCCAGCTCCTCCGCACGCCCCACCTCCTTCTCTTCTTTTAAATGTTGTGGTGCTGGTGATCACACCCAGGATCTCATAATGCTCCACTGAGCCCCATCTCTTGCCCTTCTCAGTCTATGTAAAGCTGCTTCAATAGACCTATCAAGGACCAACTCTATGAACTCACCCCTCTGGGCACCCTTTGCTTAGTACTCCCTCTGATACATTTACACTGCATTTGAAATATCTTTAAAAATAGTCCTCTACACTAATAACCCCCTTATTATCAGATGTTGTTTTCAGGGGCTGGGCTAGATTTCCATGCATATAATCTTAACACAACAGAATTCTTTAAGGTGGGTACTATGATCTTCATTTTAAGAAGTCCAGAAATGCTGAGACTCACTAAAATCTTCACAGCCAACATCAAAGGAAAGAATCAAACTCAAGACAGCAGTGCACAGGCCCCAGCTCCTCACAGCCAGGACATTGCTATATTTGCTCCTAAGCCCTCAGGTTCCATTGCATCCCTTAAGTAGACATCTGTTACTAAGGACAGTTGCCGGAACTTGCTGCATTACATGACAGTCAAGTGTTTCTCACTCTGAGAAGCTTACTTGCTGTTATTTCATTTAGTTTTTGCACAAATACCCTTGAGGTAGGCAACATCACTATCAGCATCTACCATAGCACCTGACACATGATAGGTGGTCCATTCCACGTGCTGAATGAATTAACCTCCACTGTGCTGGTGCCATAAACTGAAGCTAAGAAATACCCTGTGTGGGGGGCACATGGAGGTGGGGGTGCAGCCTTCTCTTATGGAGAGCGCTGGAGAACAATGGCTTCCTCTCAGCCCTGCTCAGCAGGAGAGCGGCATCCAACACCTGCAAACAGAACGGGGCTTTTCCCAGTTGAATTTTCTCAGTCACACACTTCAGAAGCCAGCGTTTGGCGGAATCCATGCAGGGATGGCTTGAAAGCCTGAATTCTGGTCTTTACTTTTTTCCTAGACACTAGAATAGGCTCAGTGTGTCACAAAATCAGCCTGAGTTCAGTTCCTGCTTCAATAAAGAAGGGTGTTGTCGGGCTCAGTTGCCAACACAGAGAGCAGGAAAGAGGGAGGTTGTGACTGTGGGATAAAGACAATCCCATCATTGCTTACAACTCACACGGCCACAGCCCGCGGAGGGGTTCCCAGGTCCCCGACTCTCCAGCAAGACAGACAATGTGGGGAATCAGCAGAGGCCCTGAAACTCCTGCAGTGGGCAGCTTCCACAGCCTAATTAGCAGCTTTGCACCCTGCCTGGTTCTGGGCATCTCTGGGTCCCTAGAGAAGCTGCCACTGTCTCTCTTCCTCTGACTTTACAGACCATAATTGTACATTTTCTTCCCTCACCTGTAGTGATGAGAGAGCATCCAAGTTTCCATAATGCATGAGTCGGGGATGCAAGAGGCAGGAGCAGGAGTGGACGGGCAGCACTTCTCACCACGGTGATGGCACCAGAAAGCTATCCTTCATCCCATGGGAATGAAGCAGTCTCCATTTGTAATAGCCTCAAAATGACCATGTGAAGAATCACGTCTCCCCGACCCTGGGAAGCCTGCCATCCATCTGTCCTTCCCATTTCGTTTCATAGAGCCCTCCGTGTCGTCTCCACTCAGACCCTCCATCCTCAGCTGACAGGTGGGGTATGGGTAAGGGACGACGACATAAACTGTGGAGCAGAGCGCCAGGACTCAGTGAAGTCTGCCAGGAGGTGAACCCATGGCACGGAGATGAGGCACCAAAGCAAAGCCTCTAGAACCAACCTGAGTTCAGAGCTGACCGATGAGGAACCCGAGGCTCAGGGTGGCTGAGTAACTCATCCAAGGTCGGCGAAAGCCATTACCGGACTCCGACCGCACATGAGTCCCCAGAAACTTCCCCGTTTCCACCTTCTGCTTGTTGTTTGTTTACCAGAGAGGTGGAGGGTAGTGGTCCTTCCTTCTTGAGAAAGGAGAATTCAACTGAAATTCTTCCTACTCAGCACCCAACAGACTGTAAGATGGAGACAGACATGGATGACAGTCTCTGCCCTTCCACGCCCCAGTTCCATCCTGTGGCCAAAGAAATCAGATGACTGCCAAGCATGGCAGCCCACACCTTTAATGCCAGCATTTGGGAGGCAGGGGCAGGCAGATCTCTGTGAGTTCAAGGCCAGCCTGGTCTACATAGTGAGTTCCAGGCCAGCTGGGGCT
>NW_008360311.1:1976414-1996563 GCF_000622305.1 Nannospalax galili
CAGAGATGTCTGATGCTCACCACCCTGCCCCCACACACTGTGTACGCTCCCCCAGCTCTCTCCAGCACCCTGGCATTCCTTAGCATCCACAGGGGATTCATCCCAGAATCTTCCACAGATCCCAAATTCAAGTTCCTAATCTCTATAGCACTTGCAGATAACCCATGTTCATCCTCCTGTGAACCTTAAACCAGCTACAGATGACTTTTAATATTGAATACTGCAAAAATAATTGTTACTGTGTTGCTTAGGGACCAACAATGAGCATTCTGCACATGTTCAGTACAGATGCGATTTCCATACACTGTTTCATTCCACCGTGGGCCGAGTCCCTGGATACTAAAGCTGTGGGTGCACACGCTGGACTGACCCACTTGCCTCTGTGAGGAAGGACGCATTCCGGCAGCCTGTGCTGTACCCTGGCTCTTCCACTGCTGCTCACATCCCTCATCGACACTGAGCTACCCAGCATGTTCAGGCTTGTGTCACAGACCAGAAACTTTCACAAGCCTTTGGGCCTCTCTCTGAACTACATCCATACAACTGTACGGCCTTCGGTCTGCCTCTGCCTCCCGAGTGCTGGGATTAAAGGCGGGCGCCACCACGCCTGGCAAAATGTTTTCTTTTAAAAAAGAATATCTTGGAAAGAATTCACCCATACATCTGAGCATATTGCAGAGGGTAGCCCCTGCCAGTGCCCACTTGCTGCTTTCAATAGCCACCATGGCCTGAGGCTGCCCAAGAGCTTTCTCTCAGTCCCCAGAGCTTGCTCCCCAGCCTAGTTGCTTGTGAGCCATTTCTATCTATTGGAGGGAAGAACTTCAAATTTTGTAAATTTTGTAAATGGAGCAGACTCAGCCCATTTCTATGGTAGTTTTTACCCGCCACGTTGTCTCAGATAGGCAGCTGGGCCTGACCTGGGCACAGTCACAGAAGTGTTGCACATATGAATATCACTGTTACAACGCGTGTGTGTGCGTGCGTGTGCGCACACGCACCCAGGAATTCAAGAAACACTTGTGAAACCTTTGCTTGGTTTCCAGTTCAAATTTTCACTCATGGAAGATCCAACCAACACACATCAGGTGGCTGCCTGCCGACCCAGGGGAACAGGTGCCTCAGCACACACTGGGTGGCCACCGACCCTGGGAACAGGTGCCTCAGCACACACTGGGTGGCCGCCGACCCAGGGGAACAGGTGCCTCAGCACACACTGGGTGGCCGCTGACCCAGGGGAACAGGTGCCTCAGCACACACTGGGTGGCCGCTGACCCAGGGGAACAGGTGCCTCAGCACACACTGGGTGGCCGCCGACCCAGGGGAACAGGTGCCTCAGCACACACTGGGTGGCCGCTGACCCAGGGGAACAGGTGCCTCAGCACACACTGGGTGGCCGCTGACCCAGGGGAACAGGTGCCTCAGCACACACTGGGTGGCCGCTGACCCAGGGGAACAGGTGCCTCAGCACACACTGGGTGGCCGCTGACCCAGGGGAACAGGTGCCTCAGCACACACTGGGTGGCCGCTGACCCAGGGGAACAGGTGCCTCAGCACACACTGGGTGGCCGCTGACCCAGGGGAACAGGTGCCTCAGCACACACTGGGTGGCCGCTGACCCAGGGGAACAGGTGCCTCAGCACACACTGGGTGGCCGCTGACCCAGGGGAACAGGTGCCTCAGCACACACTGGGTGGCCGCTGACCCAGGGGAACAGGTGCCTCAGCACACACTGGGTGGCCGCTGACCCAGGGGAACAGGTGCCTCAGCACACACTGGGTGGCCGCTGACCCAGGGGAACAGGTGCCTCAGCACACACTGGGTGGCCGCTGACCCAGGGGAACAGGTGCCTCAGCACACACTGGGTGGCCGCTGACCCAGGGGAACAGGTGCCTCAGCACACACTGGGTGGCCGCTGACCCAGGGGAACAGGTGCCTCAGCACACACTGGGTGGCCGCTGACCCAGGGGAACAGGTGCCTCAGCACACACTGGGTGGCCGCTGACCCAGGGGAACAGGTGCCTCAGCACACACTGGGTGGCCGCTGACCCAGGGGAACAGGTGCCTCAGCACACACTGGGTGGCCGCTGACCCAGGGGAACAGGTGCCTCAGCACACACTGGGTGGCCGCTGACCCAGGGGAACAGGTGCCTCAGCACACACTGGGTGGCCGCTGACCCAGGGGAACAGGTGCCTCAGCACACACTGGGTGGCCGCTGACCCAGGGGAACAGGTGCCTCAGCACACACTGGGTGGCCGCCGACCCAGGGGAACAGGTGCCTCAGCACACACTGGGTGGCCTACGACCCAGGGGAACAGGTGCCTCAGCACACACTGGGTGGCCACCGACCCGGGGGAACAGGTGCCTCAGCACACACTGGGTGGCCGCCGACCCAGGGGGAACTTCAGCAGCTTTGCACTCCCTTCACAGGACAACTCAACTTTGCTTTAGCCTATAAACGAAACCTGTTCTTCCTCCAGCCATCTCTAAGCCCTAGGGCACCCTGGATAACAGGCAGCTGGTGGTGTTCCCTTATCACTGGATGCTTCATGGGGCACAAGAGGCTGTTCTTGGGCACCAAACTGGTAAACAGGGTTCAGAGAAAGAGTTGGACAGGGAGAGGGTCTTCCTGAACACAGCATGTACACAGAGGGAGCCCATCCGTCCAGGTCCTAACCCTAACACCCCCCCCACCAGGAAGATTAAGCACAGAGGCACTCTGTTTCAGCATGGCCCAAAGGGGTCAGTTGCTGCCAGTGAGTCTCACATCATTGCAAGTGTACAGGCACATGTAACCTACTGGGCCCTAGTGCATGCATGTGCATGCACACACACACACACAAATAATAATAATAATAATAATAGTAAAAATGTTTAAATAAAAGAAAAATATCAGGCTGGAGAGATGGCTCAGTGATTAAGAGCACTGGTTGCTCTTGCAGAGGACCTGGGTTTGGTTCCCAACACCTGCATGGAAGATCATTCCGGTGTTTCCCCTAACAGCACTGTGCCTCGGTGCAGACTTGGACAACAGGAAGATCATTCCGGTGTTTCCCCTAACAGCACTGTGCCTCGGTGCAGACTTGGACAACAGGAAGATCATTCCGGTGTTTCCCCTAACAGCACTGTGCCTCGGTGCAGACTTGGACAACAGGAAGATCATTCCGCTGTTACCCCTAACAGCACTGTGCCTCAGTGCAGACTTGGACAACAGGAAGATCATTCCGCTGTTACCCCTAACAGCACTGTGCCTCAGTGCAGACTTGGACAACAGGAAGATCATTCCGCTGTTACCCCTAACAGCACTGTGCCTCAGTGCAGACTTGGACAACAGGAAGATCATTCCGCTGTTACCCCTAACAGCACTGTGCCTCAGTGCAGACTTGGACAACAGGAAGATCATTCCGCTGTTACCCCTAACAGCACTGTGCCTCAGTGCAGACTTGGACAACAGGAAGATCATTCCGCTGTTACCCCTAACAGCACTGTGCCTCAGTGCAGACTTGGACAACAGGAAGATCATTCCGCTGTTACCCCTAACAGCACTGTGCCTCAGTGCAGACTTGGACAACAGGAAGATCATTCCGCTTACCCCTAACAGCACTGTGCCTCGGTGCAGACTTGGACAACAGGAAGATCATTCCGGTCTTACCCCTAACAGCACTGTGCCTCGGTGCAGACTTGGACAACAGGCAGATGAATCCAAAAGAGGCTCAGAGAAGATACAAAGACCTCCCTGATGGATTTCCCCAACATCTGGATGCAGTTCACGGCTGGTCCTTGGTGAGTGTACATAGTGCCCTTTGCTTACAACTCAACTGCTGCAGCACCACCCCCAAGGCCTCTAGTCCAACTCGTGTGCCTTTTGTCTGCTCCCATTTACTGCTCCTATACTTTGGGGGACTCACAGAACAAAGCTTTGATCCCCTTTAACCGACACCTAGGAGTGATCATCTCTAGCTGTGATCACTCTCTCAGACACAGGACTGGTGACTGAACACAGATCCTATCCTATGTGTGATATTACCTAGGGCTGACCTGCCACGTCCATCCTCACTATGTACTCCATGTCCAGCCTTGGATAAGTCTGGGTCAGTGCAGTTTGGAAGCCAAGTGTCCTTCATCCCCTGCCGGGCTCTCAAAGTCTGAGCTCTGGTTCCATGTGGGGAGACCTTGGTGGCCTCTTGCTACACATTGGTTACATCAAATCACAACCCTTGAGGTTAGCTAGGGATGGAACTGAAAATCCTTAGTATTCAAAAAGGAAAGACAGGCATTTCCACTTAGTGAGACCACAGGGTATCTAGATTCATGAAAGCGGGCTATAGTGCCCACCTCTCTCCGGTCTCTGAAGTTCCCCAACAAAGAGTTAGGACATTGTCCTTCAAATGGTTGGAAACAAAGTTTAGAGACATGAGTCACCCATGATCATCCCATGAAGTCAGGGAAGAAAGGGTTTCCCAGTTCCCAGGCCTAGACACCTCTTTCCCCAGTCAGCTGGCCCTGGCTTCAGGCATTCTGGTGGGTGTCTTTCTTCACGAAGGGACAGTGACTCTGCAAGACGCACATTTGTTTGAAGGTGAGGCATTGTCTTAAGGGACAGAACCTTAAATCTCCTGTGCCTTCCAGTAGAGTTCTATGTGGAAACCTGGAACTACTTGGGTTAAAATACATGAATGAGGGGCTGGAGAGAAGGCTTGGTGGTTAAGAGCAGTGGCTGCTCTTGCAGAGGACTGGAGCTCAATTCCCAGCACCCACATGGCAGCTAACAACCATCCATAACTCCAGTTCCACGGGAATCTGACATCCTCTTCTGACCTCATGGGCATCGCACAACACGGATGTACTTACATACATTCAGGCAATATAATCACACACGTAAAGTAAAATAATAAAATAAATACATGGATGATGGGCTCTGTTAGCTGCAGTGCTGGAAGGTTCTGATGACCTGGGTTGAGGGTGGAGAAGCTTGCTTGTAACAACACGCCCCCCCACTCGCTCTCTTACTCCCTCGCTCCCTCCTGTTCTCTCCTCGCTCTTCTTACCTACCCTTCCTCTTCCCCCTTCATAGCATATCTTCCTTCAGTGTTTCTCCAGTGAGTCCCTTCTGAGTTTCCAAGTTTGACAAAGCGAAAAGAAAAGAAAAGAGAAGAGAAGAGAAGAGAAAAGAAAAGAAAAGAAAAGAAAAGAAAAGAAAAGAAAAGAAAAAATATCTGGAAGTATTGTTTGGCTGAAATGCAAACCTCTTTCACCCTTCCCATCAGCAGCCCCCAAGGAGAGAGCCCACTGTTCCTCCATGTTGTATGGGCCCCACGGAGGAGCCACAAAACCTCACTGTATCAGAAGAGCATGGGAACTGCATGGTGAACATGGTCTGTCCGTACCCTCCCCCACCACACAGCATCCTCCATTAAGAGGTGGAGCCAAATGTGACCCAGCTGTTTACAGAGAGGAGCAGAGAATGCCAGACAAGATGAGGACACCCCTCATGTGCTGGGAAGATGAGACACTGGCCACCTGCTGGGCAGCTGCCTGGACCCCTGTCCAGAGCAGCTGAACTCAAGCTGGTGACAGCAGACACAGCAACTCTGTCCCTTGGTTATGAATCCATCTCTCCACCCAGAGAAAGGAAAACGGGTGGTCTAACTACGAAGACAGACACGGTCCACCCAGGGCAGGCCCAATCTCAAAACGAAAGGCCTGTGGACTGAGAGGCTTCTCAGTCCTGAACCAGTCGGGACAGTCTGTCCAGACCCAAACACTGGGTCCTGCTGTGACTGGTACTGAGATCCTCATCTCCTTCATCTTTTCTCAGGCCTTTGCAGTCAACTCCCACAGTTGGGAATTACCTAGGAGCATCTCTTCTGCCACCCACAGGGCACCTGTCCGGCCGGATGGCCTCTCCCCAGCCTGGCTCTGTTTCTCTTTTCCCACAGCACAACTCTTCCATTTAAAATGCCTGTTATTTGTTATTTGCTTTGACATTTTATTACCTGTGTGCAATTACTCACTGAGACCTACTGACTTTTATTTTGGAAAGTCTGTGAAACCTGTCTTTTCTATTTTCCCACCGTCACAATAATAATTACAGTAGAAACTAACACCAATGCTAAGGACCAACGGGTGCATTCAAGAAGGAGGGAAGGAGGGTGACTGGAAAGAGCAAGCCCACAGAACTCAGATTCTCCCAAATAATTTGGTAATGAAACATTTTTCACAGAACATGGTGTGAGACCATTGTTCCATGAAATACAATATAGCAAAGGCTTGTCTAGCTGCAGGTGTGCGCTTCACAGAAGTGGAAGGAATGCTTCAAAATATCAAGGCAAGCTCATGGTTTTGACATGAAAATTCGAAGACAAGAAGAGACCACGTGGCCTAGCTCTCAGAGGCTCTGGCTCTACATCAGGCCCAGGGCACCTTACACTGAGTATCTATTACATATCACCATTGCCCAGAATTCTGAAATAATCCCTTCCCACTGAAACCCACCCCCTGGTTCAAGGCCAAGCTTGATGTTGAGCCAGCCTGTGTTAGCTAAACCACACAGTCCATCCAGGTACTAACTTTCACTAAATTACTATAATAGCCATCGTTATCACTCACTTTGTAGCCAAAGAGGAGACATAAATACACTATACGTGTGTCATCGTCAGGCTTGTGGCCGTGGCAGTCATTGCTGACTCACTACAAGATCCTTTCAGAACCTGGGAGAAGCAGGCAGGACCCTCCTCAGCACCACACTCCAGTGGGCCACGGCAACCAGTTAGGATGCAAACAACATTGTGTCTTTGAGAGCCTAACTGTCTCCCTAAGCAGTCCTATGCGTACATCTCAACTGTCCAGCCCCACTGCACCTTCCAAACTGCAACACAGACATCTCCAAATTCCTTCACAAAGCTTCTAGCTCCAGGTACGGCCCTTTGTCCTAAGAAGTACCCATAACTGTTTGAGTGAGAAACATTAAAATGATAATAACTAGCATTTACACAATTCCTAGGTAAAGGTACCACAGTTACTCAAGTCTCTCAGCCCGAGGAGTAGATATGGTTTTGCCTCCCAGGACCCCTAGGAAATTCTGAGGAGTGGAGGGATGGTTCCTTGCTCAGAGCAAGCAGTCAGTCTGTAGAACTGCAGTGAGACTCTGACGCCAAAGAAACAGGGCCAGGCGGTGTCTGACTTGCGCTGGGTCATCCACTTGCACTGCACCACCCGGCCTTGATCGGTCCCAGAAATGCTCCAGCCCCATGTCCTGCACTACACCAGTTTGAGTTCTGCTGTTGCTGCCTTTCTTTCTTCCCGGTGAATTAATTAATCCGCTTCAACGCTGGGCAGCAGTAATAGGATCAAGAAGAAAGCCTCTTTCCTCCTGAGCTCCCAAGGGTACCCGGTGGGCGCCCATGAGGAGATGGAGCACAGCCTTCAGTCTGCTAATTGTTCAAGAGCAAATCATCTGTCAGCAGGAAGTGGAGGAAAAGACAGGCTGGATTCAGAGTCGGAACAATAAATAACACCCAGAGTTGCACCCCTGAGACAAATAAAGCCGCCCACGTTTGCTTCTTAGGGAAAACAAAGATGCTCTGGGTCCTGCAGGCTTGAGGATGCAGCGTGATTCAGTAGAAAATGCCACAACCTGTTCAGACCAGCTGGCTCTTAGATCAACTCAGGGCCCATGAGCCCCTACCCCACATTCTGCAAAGGCCCAGGAAAACTGCTTCCTAACAAGAAAGCCTCCAGGGTGAGAGAAGAGAGGCCCCTCCCTCACCAACGTGCTTCCACACCTTTACCTCCAAACCCACCCTAAGGGCTGAAAGTCAGAGTCCTGTAGTCTGGTCCCTCTCCCCGCCACTCCCAGTTGCCTCAGGCACCACATTCTCTGGGAAGCAGGCTCCTCCCTTCCTCCCCCTGTCAAAATCCTCCTCAGGAAGCAGCTCTGCCACCACCATCCCACCCCAGAACCCCCAGGGACAGTCTGTGTCCACCCAGAGGGACAGTGCAGTGAGTGGACAGTGGAGGGTGGGGAAAATAGATTCCTGAGCCAGAGAGTCCAGTTCCAGGCTGCTCTCTGCTACATGTGACTGCCATGGTCTCAGCTCTGATCCACCTAGACTGTTACGGGTCTCATTCCTTCCTATGGAATGGTTAGAGATGGTAGCAGCTCCCACTTCAAAGAGCTGTGTGAGGATCAGACTGTTTAATACATGTTAGTTACTGAAAAAACACTTGGGGAGCACTAAGTTACCCTGTGGTCACACCTCACGGTAATGGGGATGCCCCGTGTGTCTAGGCACTGAGCACTTGGAAAACTGGTCCATCCCCCCAATCCCTACATGTCCAACTCTTAGTATTATGTTCTCAAATACCCAGGTAGGGGGGTCAACCATTCTCCTAATGGTTTTAGCTTTCCTGAGGCCCTGCTCATGGTGACAGAGCCGCACTACAGGGCTTGTTTCAGTGAAGTCCGAGAGAAGTTACAGGCTGCCAGTTCCAGAAAGAAGGTCCTGGAGGCTTTGCAGGACTTCACCAGCTCCCTCCCCCAAACCTCACCCCCCACCATAAATGTCGCATGTCTCAGACAGGAGTGCTCCTGCATCCTGAACCCTAGAAGCCGGAACACAGCTGGAACAGGGGCGGACACAGCTGACCTGCAACGCACACTATCAACAGCAGTAGTGTTTGATTGTAAGGCCTGTGCCTTGAGAGTGTTTCTTCCTACAACATACCTGGTAAGAGCTGGTGGCTACAGTGACAAGCTCCTGATCCAGCAACGACACCATGGACTCTGTCCGGTTTTCAGCCTGGATCAAAGCTCTGTGTGCGTCAGGCAATCTAGGAATTTAAGCGTGTGCTCTTTTAATGGTGTTTTCTGATATTTCTTTTGAAATCTGTATTTTTGTAAATAAAAGTGAGGTAGTGATTCTATCATAGACACATCAGAATGTCCCTTCCCAGATGTTATACTGCAGGAAGTGTGAGGGAGCCGACCCTGTTAGGCAGGAGAGTGTGACGTTCTGCATGCTCTATAAGACCCTGGGATCCACACCCAGCAGGACAAAAAGAAGTGGGGATTACAGGAGGCAGGGTGCCTGCCAGGCTAGAGCTGGTTCCTTGGCAACTGCTCCTTCCAGGCCTTTTCACAGGCCAGTCCAGCAGGGCCTCTCCACAATACCAGACACAGCACCTGAGGCTTAGCCCATGTGACAGTCACCAGAGATAACAAGTGGTCCAGATGGGAACCTCATCTGTCTGAATAGAAAGGCCACGCTGTAGCCCCTGAGGCCACTGTCACCATGAAAATCTTTGGGGACAGCACATTCCTGGCCTGCTGACATGCTTCACCCCCTGGCACATGGTCCAATGTGTCAGCAGCTGGAGATCTAAGCAGTCAAGCCAAAGTGCAAAATCCACATCGGAATTCAGCAGACTGTCAATCATTTAGTCTAAGTAAATGGGTACATTCAATCAGATTGTTTTCTTAGCATGAGACTGTAATCTGTCCAGCCAAGAGACGACACCAGTCTGGGCAAGAAAGGGGGAAGACAGAAAGAATGGTTTCCACCGAGGGCGCTCTAGTTTCATCTCTGTTGCTGTAACAAAACACCCTAACAAAAAGCACCTAGGGAAGGAGGGTTTACTGGGCTTTCGATTCCAGGCCACAGGCCATGACTGTGGCAAGTCAAGGCAGGAACTTACAGCATCTCACTCGCAGTCAAGAGCAGAGCGTGCAGACACAGGCTCCTATTGACTTGCTTGCGAATGCTCCTGGTTGTTTCTGTGCTATTAGACAGTCCAGAGCCCCAACCAGAGAATGGTGCTGCCCATGGTGAGCTGGGTCTCCTACCTCAGGTAACAATCAAGGCAGTCCCCCACAGACATGCCCATAAGGCCAGCCTGCCCTAGACAATCCCTCATTTAAACTCTCTTCCCAGGTGCTTCTAGGGTGTGTGAAGTTGACAGTTAAAACTAACCAGCACAGATGGCTTCACCCTCCAAGCCGACGGGACAGACAGGGAGAGAAGAGGGCACTGTTTTCCAAACTTTCCCCCAAACACTCTCATGGTCCTGACCTGTGTGTTCCATTTTCAATCCCCACAGACACTGAAGAAGACCGAATACTCGGAGGGGATGCCTGCTTGGAGGAGAAAGAGGGTAAGATGTCAGCATGTACCCTAAGAACGGTGTGCTTAGGAGAGGCAGGACCCTGGCATGACACAGACAGGCAAGCTAGGAGTGAGGGGGACATCGGCAAAAGCAAACTTCTTTTAATGCAGTTGGCGTGGGCAGGCTTTACTCTGCCCACTTCAGCAAGTGTCAAGTAAAAAGCAAACTCTGATAAGGAAAAGCCATTTGTTCCAGAATAAACTTCATTACTCTACTAAATATCTTCACTGGATTTCATTTGATTCTAGTCATTCTCAATTCAATATTGCACTCGGCCAGCTTAACCTTTTAAAAAGGGTTTTATTGATGGCATGTTATGAGGACATTAGTGTTTCTCAAAAAAGGAGAAAAGAAATAGAAAGAATTAAATTGCTTTGCTTAGCGATCTTAATTATCTGGAATAATTAGCTCCAGTCAATTCTCCCTAAGAGCTCTCAGGAGAAATCAGTGTTTGGGGAAAGAGAAAGGAAGGAAGGAGAGACTGGAGCTTGGGACAAAAGCATTTGGCGAGTTATTAGGAAATACATAATTAACCCCAGGAGTGAAGCTGACAGTCACATCTACTTTCTTAGTGCTTAATTATTAAAAGCAAAGAAAGTAAGTAAATATTCAGGGAACCAGTCTATTGGGTCTAGAAAACAGGAGTCACTTTGTGCCAGCAGACTCAATAATCCCCAAACATAAGCACACGTCTCCGGCACCTTCATGACATACTCAGCCGCCTCTGCTGAAAAACTACGAGCCCTCCCCATGTCTCCTGACCCAGCCAGCTCTCTTCTGTCCAGGGAGCACCAGACTCTGCTCTAGACGTCCACGAAACCCTCACGATCCCACTGTGTGTTCTTTAGGAAATTGCCTGTTCTCCCTCACCCCCAAGGACAAGCGCTTTAAAGTTTGGCTTCGTATATACTCATGTCTGCAGTCCCAGGACTTGCCACACACCAGGTGTTGGTGACAGGGTGGATGTGATCCACAGAAAACAGCTTTTTTGTATAAAGCCTGGTACATAGTTGAAATTCAATAAATCCTTTCTGTTTTCTACTTTTTATTTTTCCATTTTCATATGTGTGTGTATGGTGTGCATGTGTGTGCATGTGTTTTCACATGTGTGGGGGAGTATGTGTGTAGGTATTCAGGCCTGGGGTTACTGTTGAGGCGGGGTCTGTCAGTCAAACCCAAAGCTTGCTGATATCACTGGGGTCGCTCCTCAGCTTGCTCTGCAGATCCCCATCTCAGTCTTCTGCCACCACGCCTACCTGGTATTTACATGGGTTCTGGGGATCAGAACTCAAGTCTTCATACTCGGGTAGCAAGTACCTCGACCATACAGCCATCTTTCCAGGCCCTTCTTTGTTTCATCCTTCCTTCCTCCCCCCTTGCGCTCGCCGGCTTGCGGGGTCCAGGAGCTCTGGAAACGAGGCGCGCTCTCCGATTCCGAGACTTTGCAGGGTTGCAACAACGGACGGTGGAAAGGCAAAAATAGTAGTAGTAATAATAATAATAAAGGAAAAATGGTGCTAAAGTCACCAAGTCCCACCTACTGTGCAGAATTGAAGCGGACACACCTGCAAAACACACACACACACTCACGCTTACACACACGCGGTGCTGAAGGAAGGAGGAGGAAGATGCAGTCGGAGCTGCAGCAGCCGCCGCGAATGGCTCGCTGCGCGCCTGCAGAAATGTACAAGTGCTCCGAGCCTTACGAAACGCACGGGTTATCCGAGCGTCTTCCTCCTCCCTCCTCCTCCCTCCTCCCCTCCCTCCTCCCCTCCTTCCTCCTCTCCCCTCCTTTTTTTCTTTTTTTTGATGTTTGGGCTCCACCATTAAAGACACTGATTCCAGAGCTGCTGGGTCCAAATAAGTTTTCTCACTTAGACTTGTGATTGATTTCCCAGGACTGCAAACTGCAATGGGTGGCCGAGAAGCCCAAGTACAGGTGCCATCTTGGTACCTGCAGAACACCATTGGGAGGGAAGGGCTCTGGTTTGTAGGCTCTAGCCTTGCATTTGCAAACCTCCCACCTTTCATAAATCCCTGCAAATGGGGGAAGAAGGGAGGGAAGAAGAAAACTCAGTTCTGCTCACAAAGGAGGCTGCTGTAACCACAGACATCTCTCAAGCCAGTGTGTATATCTGCCCTGAGGTCTATGGGAATGGGGGCCTTTGTGGAACATATATCTCTGAACACTGAGCTGCATTCTGAAGGCTGAATTCTGAGTACGAATTCACTGGGTGAGGAGAGTGGGAAGTTCTTTCAAAAGAACAGTACAAGGCAGGGAGGAGGAGGTGCTGGGTGGGGCTGGAATTCAGGAGTTTGCTCTTCTACAGCCCAGTTTCTTCAACTGTTGGTTGTGAAGTAAATGTTGTGGAGAAATTTAGCAACAATAAAAGACTTAATGAACACGCAACGCTCAAAAATGAATTCAAACTCAAACACATAATGAATGAGGGGTTTCTGACAGAATCCACCCATGTTGCATCCTGTGAGTTCACTGCAGTCTGTGAACACACAACATACAACTTTGCACGGCATGTACCACCATACTTTCAGTTGCCATGAATACCTTAAGATCGTTAAGTATCGCAGACCGCTCTGCTCCTGGGGAGGCAGGATGGTTCAGTTATGGAAAACAAAGACTTACATTTTCTGACCGTCGTTCCTCAGCGTGCATTGTGTTTGATTGGAAAAATTGCTGTTTGAGTTGCTGACTTGAGTTTTCTAAAAAAAAAAAAAAATCATTAAATGAATTTTGTCTTGGGATTAGGAGAGAATTTCCAGCAGTTTCTGAAATGGCCTCAGACACACTTCTGCCATTCTGCGCTGTGTATTTATGCAAAGCAGCATTTTGATTATAAAATCGAAATACCAACTGACACTGAAAAATGTTGACTTGTGCTCCTACATTATTGAGTATTCAGTCAAGATTTAATTCTTTATGTAAAAAATAAGCATATCACCTTATTAGTATGAAACTCATTTTTATTTTTAATAAGTTACAAAATTATATCAAAAATTATTTTAAAATAAATCTCTTAATGAAATCGCAAATATTTTACTTATATACCTATTTTATACACTGGTATATCCAGGGTCATGTTAAAATTTCTTGGGTGAAAAGGGGTTATGGGTAGAAAAGTTTAAGAAGTGCTGCTCTACACACTAATGGCACCTGTTATAATATTCAGAGTTAGCTTTCCACTACTGCAACGAGATACCTGAGAAAAATTAATTTATAAAGAAAGAAGGGAAAAAGACAGAAGCCCACAATCTTCTTCAAAAGTAGGTCCCCAATAACCACAGACACACCTAGTGGACCCCAGTTCTTAAAGGTCCCCTTACCTCTTAAAGGGAATGAGCCTTTCACACCTGGTCCTTTGGGGGACACTTAAGATGCAACATGACACACGCAAGTAAAAGGCAGCAAGATGTAGGGTTGGTGGGGC
This sequence comes from Nannospalax galili, assembly GCF_000622305.1. Classification (NCBI taxonomy): domain Eukaryota; kingdom Metazoa; phylum Chordata; class Mammalia; order Rodentia; family Spalacidae; genus Nannospalax; species Nannospalax galili. Next base: position 1,990,023 of record NW_008360311.1, read on the forward strand.
AGGAGAAACTGCCCACAGTCCCTGCTAATTTTCAGGGATGGGTGTGCTGAGGGGGAGGTCAGTTCCAGTCTGACTTCCTCCTGGGTTTCAGTTTTAGGGTACACTGCTAACAGGACTTCTGTCCTCACTTAGATGTCTCACCAGTGCCCCACTTCAGTGTGCACACCCTCCTGCCAACCTTCCCATCAGCCCTCCTTCCCTCAGAGTGCTAGCTGTCTATGGCAAAACTCCCTGGAACCATCCTTGATCTTCTCGCCTACCCTCCCACACGTCAGCCAGCAAGTCCTGAAGGCTAGTGTCCCAAAGCTTCCTGGATTGCAGCCTGCTTTCCCATCACCCTGTCTGGCACAAACACCATCATCATCTTTTCACTTGGACACTAGATCTTGCCTCAGTCCAGCCTCTCACGATCATTCTTCTGCCTGTACTGGGCAGGGAAAAGTCCAAGGATCTCATATAGCCCAGGATGTTCTTAAACTACTGATCCTCCTGTCGGTGTCCCAAAGCTTCCTGGATTGCAGCGTGCTTTCCCATCACCCTGTCTGGCACAAACACCACCATCATCTTTTCACTTGGACACTAGATCTTGCCTCAGTCCAGCCTCTCACGATCATTCTTCTGCCTGTACTGGGCAGGGAAAAGTCCAAGGATCTCATATAGCCCAGGATGTTCTTAAACTACTGATCCTCCTGTCTCTACCTCCTGAGGGCTGGGATTACAGGTATCTGCCACAACACCTAACTTCTGCAGTGCTGGAGCTCAAACCTGGAGTTTTGTGCATGATCAGAAAACACTCCACAAACATCCCCATCCATAGTCCTTTCCTTTTAAGGGCCTTTATATGGCAAGCATGTACAGGATCCCCAAGGCACATTTCTCACTTGGTCTACATGGTGGTGGTAAGGATGATGCTGCTGACTGTGACAGCCGCCCTCACATGGACCTCTCTGTGTGCTGGTCTCGTTCTGAGCCTATTTTGTCTCGGCTCCTCAGTGCTCACCATGGTTAAGGCAGACACTTTATCTCTGTTATACAGGTGAGGAAGCCAAATCTCAGAGCTGTTAGCAATTTAAGGATTTCTATTATAAAGAAATGTTGACATAGGGGCTGGAGCAATGGTTCGGTGGTTAAGAGCACTGGCTGCTCTTGCAGAGGACCCAGATTCAATTCCCAGCACCCACATGGCAGCAAACAACCATCTGTAACTCTAGTTCCAGGGGATCCGACACCCTCTTCTGACCTCCTGCACAACACAGGTGCAACCAAATACATGCAGACAAAATACACACAAAAAAATAAATAAATGCTACGACTCGTTTGCCCAGCACTAAGGACTAGGCCCCTTCACCTTGCTCCACTAGCTCCCCAGCACCACCACATAGCTTTAATACAAGTTAATAGCTTTATTATTTTTTATTTATTTTGGGGGGGGTTCTTTTTGAGACAGGGTCTCCCTGTAGCCCCAGCTGTCCTGGAACTCACTTATGTAGACCAGGCTGGCCTCGAACTCACAGAGATCCGCCTGCCTCTGCCTCCCGAGTGCTGGGATTAAAGGCGTGCGCCACCGCGCCGGGCTAGTTAATAGCTTTTTGTTAAATGAAAAAGTGCATGCAAAGACTGGAGAGGTGGGAGCAAAGAAGGGTGCGAGGGAAGCCTGGGCTTGGAAGGGAAAGACGATGCCACAGCTGAATGCTGAGGGTCAGAAAGCATCGAAGGAGAAGTAGGAAGAGGATTCAGGAAGAGAAGAGCAGGGAGGAAGCCACAGGGGAGAGAGGCAGCATGTTGGGAGTCCTTGAGGGGTCACAGTGCAGAGTGGGCGGGTGTTAAGTGGCTAGCTTGGGAAGGCAATTGTCTTTCAGGGGAACGTTCCTGCCCTGGTTGGTAACCTTACGTTTCCCCACCAGAGAAGTGCATTGAAAGAAACGCTGGGTCATTTTCAGCCTTACACCGCACAGTGAGGTTGAGGATACTTTGAGGACTGTCTCCACAAAGACCACCAATCATGCCATTGACAGATCATTGTTTGGAAATTATGGCAGCTTACAGCATCCAATGACTGGCCTGTCATACGCTGTACGGTATTGTACTTGACCATACAGAGCTTAAATTATGGATTTGCTTTCAGACGGTCTTTGGTCATGAGGACCTTGCAGACCTAGATGTAGTTACCCATTTATAGGCGTTCACTGTGAGTCTGGCAAACTCCAGACTGTGCAGTCTGAAGAGTCTGAGATGACATCAGAGCTCCTGCTCTAAGGCTCCCACATAGAGAAACAAGAGACTCAAGTGCACCTAGGGGACAAGCTAAGACCCATCTACTTAGAACTCCCTCACCTTGGAGTTCTCAGTGTCCCGTCCAGCACTCCTGCTTCATTTTGTCCCAAAGAATGCCTGAAAGCCCTCTGCCTGGCAGTGGGCTGGCCATGGGCACTGAGGGCCACCTGCTCCCATATGGACTCTCCAATGGCCAGCCCCGCCTTAGCTGAGGAAAGGCTGACTGTGTTGCTGCTGGTGGTCATAGCCTCCTGTCTACAGGACCAAGAACACTCAACCCCTAAGCCAACAGCAGGAGCCCTCCTTCTCCCTGGACATCAGCTCTCTGGGCCACCTTCTCTTTCCCATCTCCCAACCCGGTGCCAGCATTCCAGATGGGCTGGAAGGAAGGCCCTAAGCACATACTGACTCTTGAAGGTTAATAATTTACAAATTAACTGCAGCTAATAAGAGGTCTGGGCCTTTGCTGCCTGGATGTGTGGGGACGCACTATGCATGCAATCAGCTTCCTCCAGTGGAGAGAGAGAAGCAGGGGCCCTCTTTATAAAAGCCCCCTTGACGTGGGTAAGATGCTTGTGCCCCTATATAACAATGGAAGTTGTGAGCTAGAGGATTTGGTAAAACCATAAATAATTCTCACATCAATGAAAGTGCAATAGAGACGGTGCCCCTCTCTCTGTGTGCCACCTTGGTAGGGTCCACAGTTCAAGTCAGGAAGCACACCCAGGATTTTTATTCAGCAGCACACATCAGCCATTCCACGCCTCCAGCTTTTGCCTAAACTTCCAGGACACAGGAGCCCCTGGAAAGGCTGGAGCTTCTGTTTGCGCCTCTACAGAGGGAAAGAAAGACCACTTTCCTAAGCTATTTGGGAATACACGGGCTTTCTGTGGACATCCACAAACACAGGAGCAGAGGGCCCTAAGTGCAGTCCACAGTTCAGGAGATGAGGAGCCACAGCGTGGAAGGAAGAGCTGAACCGGAAAGAGAAGGGAATGAAAAACGGATCGGGGATCGCTGGCATCAGGATGCCACACAGTGAACTCCTTCTACAGGGAGAAAATGAGACCGTTGAGGCGTACAGAATCCTTGTGGTGCAGGATGAGTATCCCTCTCCTGCTCGGCTCCACTGTCTGGACTGACACTATGAAAATGGGAGGAGAGGAAAAAGCACTCTGTCGCTTCAGGGATGGTCTCAGAAACTCACCTCCCAAAGCTTCCCAGAGCACTGCTAAGAGGTAACCCAGGAGAGGGTGGGGGGCACGACACGACGACACACGACCCTCTCTGTCTTAGTCTCTCTTGCTGTTGCTGTGATAAATACTCTGACCAAAGCACTTTAAGGGAGCAGGAGTTTGCTTTTGCTCACAGTGCCAGGGTACAGTCCCTCATGTGGGGAGGTCACAGCAGCAGGCATCCCAGGGAGCTGGTCACATTCATCCCCAGTCAGGAGGCTGGTGCTCAGCCCCCTTTCTCCACTCAAACTGCTCAGGATCCCGCCCACGTTAATTAACACAATTGGGATAATCCCCCAAGACACTGTCAAGGTGATGAGTAACATCACACTGAGCACTGTACATACACGTGTGACAGAAACTCATGTGCGATCTGCATATACATTTATGTGCAACCAGTCACACTTCCAACCACACACATGCTCACAAGGAAAACGTGCCCACACATACTGAAGGGGAGCCAGTGACAACACTGGAGGCTTACAGAACATATGGGAGTGCAAGCCGAGAGTTCTGGTAGGAGTCGTTCAGCCCTGTGATTTTCTCTTCTGAAATGTCCTTCCTGGCCCCATCCACATACCTCCCATGTGCACCCAAATAGGGGTTCCGGGGCTGCCCTACCCAAGTCCTGGGTAACTGGCCAGAGGGGTCTTAGCCGCTGTGTTCCTGGGGTAGGTTATTGTACTCAGTTCAGTTCAGAGACTATACTTCTGACACAGCTGTGCTCCTGGGGTGGGTCCTGTGACTATAGCTACTTGGTTCAGAGGCTGCACTTCTGACATACAGCTTGGTTCAACATATTCCGTCTCCTACAGGTTGAGGGTGGCCAGAAAAACAGAGTGGTGGGCAGGGAGCCACACTATCAGGACACTCTCCAGGAAGGGAGCTCTGGAGAAAGAGCCCCTGGGATCCACTGTGGTGGGCCCCTGGACTTCCTGCTTCCTCCCCTGCCTGAAACTTTCCTGCTGAGTTTTTCCATAAATTCTGTGAGATTGTACAGGCTGCTTCCTAGGTCACCTTTTGTTACTAAAGCTAGATTAACTTTGATTCAATTTACTTGCAAACTAATACTAATTAGCACTTCCTATTAATGTGAATAGACATCAATTAACTAGCTGATGGACAGAGATCTAATCCAACCTGATTCAGATACCCGCCTCCAACCCATGCCACCAGCTGGAAGCAAGCTGCTTGTCTTCAAATCACCCAACCCTGTCCCATGGCTTGCGTTGCTCTCTGTGCCGTTTATTTCCCTCTCATCTTCAAAGGCAGACCATAAGCTCTTTGAAGGGAGAAACCGTTTCTTATCATTTTAGCCCAAACATGCCTGTACAACTACCTACACAGAATAGTTCTTGATAAACTACCGGAGAGAAGGAGCAAATGTGTGACTGAACACAGGTGGTAGTGAATAAACTATCTCAAGTGACGGCATTTCTTTGAAATTTTTCCTTATGAGTGTGTGTGGGGGGGGGTCTGATCCTTGAAGCGAGCCATCCTCGCATGTGACTCTCCACTGTTAGAACAGATGCCAGCTCCCGTGTCGCACACCAGGAACATGAAAATGACTAAAATACAGACTCTGACCTTGAAGTGTCCTTGGACTGAGGGCAGGGGTATAAAGAGGCCAGGAATGTTGGTGCCACCAGCAGACACAGCCGCGTGCCCCACCCCACAAGCAGCATAGGAAAGAAAGTCTCACACAAGACACATTCACCCTCATCTTGCAAGAAGATCATGTTAAAAGCCATTTTTCAAGGTTGAGTAAGATGTTTATGTCCTGATAGATGATGGCTGGCAAACTCATTTTATCATAAATATCACAGCAGGTAACGCACTTCAGTATAAATGATGCATCTGCTTTTGTTGGGATCCCAGCGTGAGTGACGCCCTTCTGATCTGGCTCCTTAAAGATACATGAATTATGGGCTGTAATTACCCAAAGTTTGATTTTATTTTTTATGTGCTTCTCTTCATCCTAATCACACTCAGGATGAGAAGATGGAGACATAAATGGGACCTAAAGCAGGGAAGCAAGGGGTCTGCTTTACCCAGTGGGGAGGCTGAAGACAGAGATGGTGTTTCCATGGCTCCGGAATGAAGGGGAAGGCCCAGTGAATAGGAAGATGTACTGGAAGTAGAGAAATTAAGACAGGAAAGAGCAGCAATTCCCCCAACACATGCTTATTTAGAAGATGTTGGAGCCGGACAGAAGGTTCAGCAGTGAATAGTGCTTACTACACCCCAGCTGCCCAGGGGATCCGGCCTCCACCTTCACGACATGCACCTATCCATACACAGACACAGGGGATCTGGACTCCACCTTCACGACATGCACCTATCCATACACAGACGCTTTTTTTTGAGACAGGGTCTCTATAGCCATCGCTGGCCTAGAACTTGCTATAGACCAGACTAGCCTCAACCTCACAGATCTAGCTGCCTCTACCTCCGGAGTGCTGGTATTAAGGCATGTGCTACTCTGCCTGGCTTCACGATTAAAAAAGAAATTTTAAATAAAGGTGCCTAAGACAGAAAAATCCTCTCTCTGATCCATACACATCATATACATATGAACATGTACTATGCATACAAGAGTCCACATCTCCAACTACCCCCTCGCCCACATAGCTCAGACCCAGATTTGCATGTCCTTGAAGTCCACTGAGGTTCCTGACCTTTAATCTTCTTGTTCTGAATGCAGAGGTCCTGATCAACTACTTGCTAGCATACCAAACGCCTGAGACTGCGAAAGAACAGCAGTTTATTTGGCTCATGGTCCTGGAGCCTGGGAATCTGAGAGTCCCAACATCTCACAGGGGCCTTTACATCCATCACCCCATGGTGGACAACAGAAGAGCAAGAGAGGGCTGGACTACCTTTTCAGCAAATCAGCTGTAACTGGTCTATTCCCATGATAAGTTCACTAACCAGCTCAGAAGGGCCTGGTCACCTCTTATTGAGGCTCAGCTTCCCAACAGAATTCCCTCAGGGATTGTTACCCGCCCCCCCTTCCCCCCCACCCTGCCACA
>NW_008360311.1:1996864-2009467 GCF_000622305.1 Nannospalax galili
TTCCCCCCCCCCCTGCCACACCACACACACACACACACATACACATTCAAACTACAGGGTGGCATTTCCAGCCTCTTCTCTGAAGGTTTAAACTTTAATTTAAAAAGTTTCCCACCTCCAGATAGGCTCGTCTGCTCTTGTCAACTGTTTCACATAAATGTTTCTGCAATGACTTTTGGGCATTGTGTGACAATTCACACTTGAAAATGAAAACTTTACACAAGGGTCTAGATTCTATGTAATCAATAGTTTCTCTTGAAGAGTTACAGAAATACTTCAAGGTGGGAAGGAAGTGTGTCATTAAAAAACAGCAATAGGTGGGGCTTTCATGCAGGACGCCCTGGGCTCGATTCCCAGGCACTACAAATCCTGAACATGGCGGCACACGCCTCTAGTCCCAGCATAGGGGAGGTGGAGGCAGAAGGATTAAAAGTCCAAGGTCATTCTTGGCTACATAGCAAGGTTAAGCCCAGCCTGAGCTAATGAGACCCTCTCTCAAAAATGAAAAATGAAAACAAATAACAAATCCACAGGGAGAAGGCTCTAGTATAATGTGCTAGAATAATCTCTGAGTGGGACATCAGACCTGGGTTTAAGTCCAGCCTTTATAGTTCTTATGCAAATCGCAGTTCCTCACTTTCTTCAAGTTGGTCAGTTTTGGTTGCTGTGAGGATCTAATGTATTATTTCTGTGAGTTACTTTCTCATTGCTGTGACATAATCCCTAACAGATATAACTTACAGGATGAGTTAATTTTTGGCTCAGTGTTACAGAGGGTTTGGCCCATGGTCACATGGTCCCATGTGCTTGGGAAAGGACATCACAGCAGCTGGAATGCAAGGTAGAAAAAAGCTGTTCACCTCATGGCCACGGAGGAAGCAGAGGGCAGGACAGGAGGCAGCCAGGGACGATAGACCTCCAAACACTCCCCCACTACCTGTGACCTACTTCTCCAGACAGGCCCTGGCTTCCAAACTTTCCACAGCCACAGACCAAGCTTTCTAAACACGAGCCCTTGAAAGACATTTCCTATTCAAACCAGAGCAATACAGATAAAAGTCCCCATCACTTTCTGGCATGCAGTGAGTATTTACTACCCTGGCCTGCTAAGCATGTGCAGTGAAGTCTTGTAAGCAAGACTCCTCGTTGGACCTTTGGAGGCTCTGTGACTTCAAGAACATTCTCCAGAGGCAGGCAAGTCAAAACTGGTTTCCTCACTTTATTGATGTGGACTTGGTAACACCAAGAGGTTTAGAGAATTGCTGAGGCTCAGGGAGAATTACACCCAGATTCTTAACCTTTCTGTAGGTCTCAAAGAAGGCAAACTCCCCCAGGAGGGAGAGTAACCCCTTCGTGAATATTTCCAACTCCCCAGGGTACTAAGTAGAGGAGCAGCAGGCCACTGAGCAGGGATGCCAGTGGGTGTGAGGTGGGCCCTCAAAGGGAAAAAGTCAGTGACCAATGCCAGAGCTGCCCCAGTGAGGTCCAGTGTCTGGATCTGCAAACAGGCTCTGGGAAGGGGAGAGAAGCCCAAGAAGCCAGTGAGAATTGGAGCTGATATAAAAATGTTCCACAGAGCCAGAGACTGGGAATCCAGAATCCAGGTGTTCCCTCTGAAGGCTCCAGGGCACAGTGCTCCCTGGCTTCTTCCTAGCTATGAGCAACACCCCTGGGTGCCCCCATCCCTCGAGCTCCTGCCTCCTTGGTCATCCTGTGTTCCCTGAGCATATTTCTCTAGTTTATTAGCAGAATGGGTTAAGGCCTGACCCTCCTCCAATATGATTTCATCTCAAATAACTAAATCCACCAACTCTTTCTAAATAAGATGTCATTCAGTGGTCCCTCACAGGACACCGATGTTTCAGGGGGGGTGAGTTAACCCCTACAATAAAGAAATAAACGCCAGACTGAGTGGGAGACCGGGAAACTCCAGCAGAGGCTAGAGGAAGGGACAGATTGTGAGATGGGGCACAAGCACAGAGGGCACAGGACAGATAAAGAGGGAGGGACAGAAAGGAAGGGGGGAGGGAGGAGGGGAAGGAAAGAGAAGGGATGGGAAGTGGGGAGGGACAGGCAGACAGGCAGCCAGGAAAGCAAGTATACACACCGGATTCCTGCACATGAAGTGTCAAGGCAAAGAGGGCCGTCTGTGGCTGATGAATCCCCCCAGAATGCACCCCTTCCCCCGACGTGAGACCGGGGGCCAGCCTAACGCTGTTTCCTTGGACCGGCCTCACTATGGAAAGTGATCTCGGCATCTCTTTGGGAGCGTATGACGCAGTAATACAGAGCACCCAGTGAGCTGAGGCCCTTGGGAACCCTGGCGTCCGCACCTCCCACTTTCTTCCCCGACTCTGGGGGCTTCGAGATTTAGAGCTGAGACCCTGGATGGTGGTCAAAAAAATACGTTTTCACATGCAGTACCACAGCAGTATCATGCTCGCTCATTTACCTCCCCTGGAGAAGAAAAGCGGGCCACCCAGGGCTGTGCAGACAGATCCCCTGACAATGTTGCTAGTCCGCCTCCATTATTCATCCATCCAAGATGTCATCGACTGTTACTGTCCAGATTTCCTGCTTCGGTTTATTCCAGCTTCCAAAATTCTCTAAAGGGAGACTAGTCACTTTAGCATCAACCAAAACAGACGCCAGGCATGACGCAGATTAACAGCAGGAAGGAGGTCTCGGCAAAAGAACACCCATGGGGGAGAGGGAGGAGGAGCGTGCACACGTGTTTATAGATGTGTATCATGTCTGTGGGTGCATGTGGTTTTGATATGTGTTTTGCATGCACATGTGTGCTTGTGGGTGGCTTTATGTAGGGGGGGCAGGATTTTGTGGAGGCAGGTGGAGAAAGACCCTTAATACCTGCTCATTTACTGCCAAGCCACAGGCCTCTGGACTGCTTTTATCATCCCAACAGTCATTCCTTCATTCAGCAGAAAGTCATCTGCAACAGAAAAGTGACTAACACACAGGGTTAACGCCCACCTCTGGGACCTGAGAACACCCCACTCTGACTCTAGCCTAGGGTTAATAGCAACTTCCTGCAACCCTCAGCCTTGAGTGACCTCACGATTCCTTTATGGCTTTTTGGCTTCCCCATCGTTCAGTCACTCCTGTAACCGATTCCTGGTATTAAATTCCTCTGTTGAAAAGCCCGATGTGGTTTCTGTCTTCCTACCGGCAACATACATTCTCAGTGGCCCAAGGAGAAAAGCAGTGGACTGAAAAGATGTTGGGTACAGAGCCAAATTCACTCCCCAGAAACTTTTTAAGGATACCACGGCAGCTGCAACTGACTACTAGACACTGAGGGCCACCTGCATAGGATCCTGAGTTCTACCTCTGTGGCCTCAGAAACTGGCTCCCAAATCAATCCCAGATGCCATCTAACTGACTGAGTCTATGTCACCTACCCCAATGAAAATCTGAATTTTTTTTTTTTCTGAGATAGTCTCCCTATGGTAATCCCAGCTGGCCTGGAACTCACTATGTAGACCAGGCTGGCCTTGAACTCACAGAGATCCACATGCCTCTGCCTCCCAAGTGATGGGGTTATAGGTGTGTGCCACCATGCCCAGCTGAGACTCTGACTTTCTATAGCAGCATCAAGATCCATTCTCAGACTTTAGAGTCAAGAACTTCCAAAATATCAGAAAGGAGATCACATGCCCAGGACAGCTAAAAAAAATACATTTAAAAATAACAAATGTTTACCATGAGAATAAGGCCACAGGTTGGGCTGCGCTGCAAACTCGGGGCCAACATGTAAAGAATAAAATCTCTTCAGTGTTACTGGATTCATGGTAGTGAGAATCTAGAATTCTGTGCAGGAGCCCAAGGCCTGTGGATATAATCATCAGCCCTCCCCAGTACCTACAAATTGATGCTGGGCAGCCAGCAAACCCCACCATGACCTCATAGGCCAGCACAGCTTCCTACCCAGAACTGCAAGTTCACTGGGGGCACTAATCAGATGTTGGAATTAATGCTGCCCCCAGCCAGAGAGAATGAAGGAAGCTCAGATCTGGCTTCAGAATACACACTCTGAGAATCTACACAGAGTCCTAAGTCTGAGCCCCGTTTTGTTCTTAGAAACTGGGTCCACTGTGCATCGCTGAGCCGGCCCCTGGGCTCCTTCTCTTTCTCCTAATCCTTGCTGGGTCTTCAGGGCAAAGGCACTAACTGGCATCCCACCTCCTCTCATCAGTCCACCATACTTAGTGCTGAGGTCCCCTTTGCCTGCTTACAGACCAGTCCTCTCTAGTTGTCCTGCATACTGCCAGTCTAGAACACCACTGGCTCTAAAATCAACTCAACACAGTAAAACAGAGTTGCATTTCAGAGCCATCCAAACCTGGATTTGAATCCCAGCTCTGACACTTAGTGCTTGTATGAGCTTGGTGGGTTTCTGTGGTCAACAAGTTTATCTGGTTTGAAGTTTCTCATGTGGGTCTCAGACCACAGTGCAGAAATTTGTAAGAATCGGCTATCCTGATGTCTTGTTAAAAGGGCAGACTCATCCTTTGGAGATTATATTCTTTAGGTCCAGGGTGACTTGGATAGAAGTGGTCTACAGACCACGCTTTGAGAAACACGGCCTGTCAGGTGTCCAGCTCCTGGCAGGTGTCCTGGCATTTTCTCATCCATCAGCACTTCCTAGAGCAAGGTAGGTTTGGACTTTTAGGATTATGACCCCAGATACCCCTTTATCACAGATAAACTGCATGTCAAGGTAGAACCGACATGTAGGTCACCAGCTCCACACACATCTCTCCTGGGCCCCAGGCTCAGGAGCCCTGCCTCGCTGCTTCAAGTCGAGGGGACACAACTCCATTCCTTTTTCCATCACCACTCCCACCCCTCCCACCTCTCCTTATCTGACCTTCAGCCTTTCTTAACAATGAGCACCTGTTGTTGAGTTCCATTTCTAGCTTCCTGACAACAGGCTACATTTGCTCTTCATTTCCCAAGACTATTCACATCCATTTGGCTGGAGAGTGGATTTCATTGTGATCCTTCCCCATTCAGACAAGCAGCCAAGATTTACTATCAGTTGGTCAATATCTGCTTTCCTACATGATAGCTCTAATGGCTATCTAGAGGGAACTGTGACCTCCCTATCCTGCTGGTTTCCAAAGGGGTATCCTGGTGCCAACACAGCCATAGAAACTGGGGACCCTGAAGACCACATGTCTTTGGAACCTCTTCTCCCCAACAAGCATAGAGCACTGTGGCCAGAGTGGGGAACTAGAAAGCTAATGTCTCCACCTTCCACGTGCCATGTACGTTTCAGTGCTCGATGAAGCCCTTCTTGACTCCAGCACGCTGCCTTCTCTGGGTGTCGTGTCACCCAGACTTACACTGCACGGTGCCTACTTGGAATGCTCTTCCCATGTTTCAATACCCAGCAAGACTACAGGCTCTCTGAGAACAGGCCTTCCCTTGATGGGTCAGAGAGGCAGAAAGGGGGTCAACAAGGATGAGCTTACGGACCTTGAACTGGAGGAAGTCCGAGGACACTGGTGTGTCTGCAGAGTCAGCGTCTGGAGGCGATTCCTCCAAGGTTAAGGCAGGATGCAATACCAATAGCTGTCCTGACTCCAGACATGACTCAGGCCAAGGTAGCTTCAGGAAGAGCCACTTACAGGGAAGGAGAGAGGCAGAGGTCAGAGCCCAGGACAAAGATCACAAGTAACCACTGGTATTTAGGACTCTGGCTGTAGGAAGCAGCCACCATCCAAGACGGTCCACTGCCAGCTAGCCCCCAAGCAGTGGGCCAGGCATGAGCCACCAGGTCAGAGAGAAGCAGGGCAGAAGAGCTGGATTCACAGTAACAGCACTAGAAACCAGACATGAACATTTTCAAACCAGAGCTGGTAGTGAAGAAAGTTCTGTCCTTGGAGACTGATTCTGCCTGAAGCTTAGCAGCTGCTCCACCACCCCTCCACCACAGAGGCTTCTCCAGGCTCGAGACAGGACTCCCTCTCTCCCCTGCCCTGAGCTCTGGGACCAGCCCTTCTCTTTGGAACTGGGCCAGCTATGTGTCTAGTACTGCAAACTAGAAAACTTGAATGGTCTCTTATTTCTCAAGCTGTCGAGACTAGCTGTGTTTCTCTTTGACCCAAGTCTGCAGGGGCAGGGGCTGTGGATGTCAGGTCCTGGTGACACCTCCCAACCCCACTGCACCTGAAATCATGCCAAGTCTGAACTTGGCATTCCAACACATCAAGTGCACCCAGGTCACCCAAGCAAATGTACACCTGGGGGTCCAGAGAACCCCTGCTCACATGTAGAATTCATCTATACTTCACAGTTATCCTTTCTACTTCTCTACTTTTCTGCCAAGACTGAGGAAACTAGGGTTCAAGTGTGAGCTTACTAACATGGGACACTGGGTAAGTTAATCTCTCCAAAATAGGGGGATGAGAAAGCCAACGGGTGAGTCCCTGTCCTTGGTATCTGGGCGCCACATAGCCAGCACAGCACTCCTGGACCTCACGCACAAACAGCAAGGTCTAACAATCAGTACTATTGACTTTGCCTCGTCACTAATTTATTAAGGACATCAAGCTGTAAAAGAGCCATTTATGACTGGGGAAGGGGACAGCAGCATGGGGTCCCAGGCGCCAGGATGGCTTGGCTCAGGATTTTCAGAAAAGGCTGGCAGTCTGTTTTCAGTGCTAAGCACAAACTCTCTTCAAAAGGCAGATCACCATAAAAATATTTCAGGATTATAGATCATTAACTTATGAGTCATTCAAAAGATGGATGAGGGATGCTGTTCTGGAAGGGGATGCTGAGGAGGCGCGGTTAAGAAGGGACAAGAACTTTCTTAGTCTGGCTTCTTCCCCAGACTCTGTTTCAAGATTTTGGTAAACGTTTAATCAGTTTACTATTATTTATAAAAACCAATAGCAGGTACTTGGTGGAAGAAGAAAATGATGAGTTAAGCATGGGAGTCATTTTCCGATCGATTTCCTTTCTCTTTATGTCCTCCTGACCACAGAGAGGAAGGCAGAGTCTCACCCTTCAAAGGCGCCATAACTCAGTTCTCACTCATAGACTTTGCTTAAGAAATGGCTTGGTATTTTTCTTCCTATGTCCCAAGGAGCTACTTTTCAGGTATTTAATCATCTTTATAGCCCCCAAATATTTAGAATTTATGGAAAGCATTTAAACTCAGTCAAAAAAAAAAAGAGCAAAAACTGAGTGTTCTAAATTCAAGGTACATTTTCACTCTCGTTATGAGTGCTAATTTACAGTTGGACAATGATTTCAAGGTTTTATGTCAAATCCTTGGAGGCTTGTATTTTCTTATTATTTAGCCTGGTTTTATCCTTGGTGTCAAATGAATCACACACTGGATGCCACTGAGCAGCACGGCCCCATCCTACACACATGAAGCAGACCCTTCATCTCCAGAATTATGAACCTCTTGGTAGGAAGATCACAAGAGTCCTTTCGGTATCCCACTTCCTCCTGTCATGAAAAATCCAAGCCCCCAAAAGTCCAGGCTTTGATGGGTCAGGGCTCCTGAGAGCCGAGTTTGGAAGCTATGTCTTAGTCATCCTATATAAGGTTCCTGGCATTAGAGTACCAAGGGGTGTTACCTTAGAGGAGCAAAGTGGCTCTGGAAACTTTGGTAGTCTTGTCTCCTAACCCTTAATAGAGCAGTTGGATGTGATCTGGAAGGTTAGGATGAGAGACAGACTGTGAATGGCAAGGAAAGTTCTAGCATTCCCCACCTAGCTGTTCCCCAGAGTGCACACACTCTACCAAACACCCCTATAGGTACCATCTCAAGGCCATCGCCTGGGTCTGTGAACCTTCACATCTGGATTCTCAGGGAACTGTCCCTCCTGTCCCTGGAACCTCCTTTTCTGACAAGTCCCTTCAAACTAGTGAGCTGTTCCAATATCTGCCTGGAGTGGGGGTTGAGCTGCTCCCCACCCAAAGAGGCCCCATAATCCTCAGTAGGGGTCATGGTTCCACTTGGCTCTACCCAAGCTTCCAAAATGCTCAGGTCACCAGAGAAGGACAATCAGAGAGCCTGCAGGACTGCCATTTCCCAGGAGCCAACTGCTACGCTGTCTGTGTCGTCATCATCCCACCTATCACCTGCTCCCCAGGAAGTAAGTCCCACCTCCTGCCAGAGCTGAGCTGTGCTGTGTTCCCTCCTCCTCTCCCCATCACATCTGCCCTTCCTGTGTCACCCCAGGACCTGCTGGATCAGAGAGATGCAAGTCTGCTCAGATAGAAGCAGAGGTAACCTTTCAAAAGCGTATCCAAGGGAGTACTCATGAAGAGAGAGAGAGAGCAAGCTTCAACTGGCCAGATGGCAGACTATCAGGGAAAACCATTCACTGTACTGTTCAACCATAAGTTGAATGAAAAGACTCCATAAGAAAGACTCTCACACACTTGGCACCTGCCACATGCCAGAATCCCATAGCAGATGTGCAATGTGTCATCGTATCCTACACCAGCCCACAAAATATCATCTCACTTTTACAAAACAGAAATTGAACCCTAAAAGACTAAAAGAAGTAACTCACATCACTGAGCTGGCAAATGGCAGAGCTGAGATTCAAACCCAGTTTCTATTTCCTCCCAAATCCGGTTTCCTACTCCAGAACCTTGTTTCACTGGACATTTGACATCAGGAGCTGCTTGCACTGAGGCTGCGTTCTCTCTGAAACACTGTCGGAGGCAGGCATGGGGTGCTTCTCCAACCCCTCTCTTCCGGCCCTGACTTTCCATCCTAGTGAAAGTCATGGACTGAGAGGCCACACTGCTTCCTGCCTCCCGCCCCTAAGGGGCAGACTGCCCCTGTCACCAACCACCCCTGCACTTGCCCCTTGGATAAGTCCTTCCCACTCTCAAGGCCCCTGGAGCCCTGCCCTGGCACTTTGAATCTGCAGAGCCACTCCTCAGAGGCACAGGGGCATAAGGAAAGGCTTTGGGCTTGAGTCCCTAATGAAGTTTCCACTAGACCACTGCTCAGCCCAACTGACTTGGAAACCTGTGTCAGCTCCTCGGCATCCTCTTTCCCACCCAGGGAGGCTTGCAGAGGGCAGGGAGTGTGCAGTCTTCTCCCTATCCAACAGGTCTGCAGTTTACTGCAAGCACAATCTGTAGCACGGCAAAGGACCTCTATACTCAGAGCTAAACCACCATTGCAAGGCCAGAGAGCTTGAGATGCTTTTAAGAGATGATTCTGAGGATGAGGATGAGGCTCAATCAGTAGAATGCTTGTATGCATGTGGTAAAGTGGCTGTCTAGCATGCATGAGGACCTAGCTCAGTACCCAACACAGCACAGAACTGGGCCTGGTGGCACAACAATAACCATGGAGGAAGGAGGGGCAGGAGGTTAAGGTCATTCTCAGTTACATAACAAGTTTGAGGCCAATCTAGGCTACAAGAGACTATTAGGGGGCTGGAGAGACAGCCCAGCAGTTAAGAGCACTAACTGTTCTTGCAAAGGACCCCAGTTCAGTTCCCAGCACCCACATGACAACAACCATCTGTAACGTCAGTTCCAATGCCCTCTTCTGGCCTCCGCAGGCATTGCATGCACAGGTGCACCTACACGCATGCAGGCGAAGTACTCATACACATAAAAATATAAAAATAAATAAGTGAAATAAGCTTTAAAGATTATTAGCAAAACAGCTTCGTATGAGGCCAGAAAGTCTTAGTGGGTTAGAAGGCCCCTTAACCATCCCAGAAGTTGTCCATTTACCTTGTTGTTCTGTATCAGAGATCAAACCCAGGGCCTTGTGCATGCTAGGCTGTTACCTTACCCCCTGAGCACCCACAGGCTTCTGAGTGCCCAGTAATGATTCATAGACAGTTGTTAGCTCAGTCACTAGATCATCAGCCACCTTCCAAACTCATTCTAAGACCTTCTGGGGAAAAAAAAAACTGCCAGCAGGTGGCTCTGAAGACAGTCTCCATTCTCTCCTCTTTCCTCTTCACCTCCTCCCAGATCTGCCTGCAGTTCAGGGGCTCTGGAGACCCAGGTGCCCTGTGGGTCACACCTCAGCCTTGACTTTCCTGACCTCTCAGGCCTAGCAAAGAGATAAGCACACTGGACTACACTGAATCCTGTCAGCTCAAAATGTCTATTAAAATGCTAATGCTCACTTGGGGCCAGCGTCTTTCCTGGGTAAGTTCCTCAGCACCCATCGTCCCTTGACTCCCCAGACTCATTCATCCTCCCAGCGCCCCCACACCCTCTCTCCTCCTAGCCTGGGTACTGACCCATTTCTTGTCTTGGCACCTCAGACCCCTGGACTGACCTCTTGGCCCAGAATCCCCACTGCTTCCTGGTCCTTTGCATAAAGACCAACCCAGTTCCTCCCAGTAGTCCCCAGGAGCCCCTGGGGCCTCTTCTCATCCCCACCTCCCTTTGCACCCCTGGGCGGCACAGCCACCAGCTTCCTGGGACCAGCATCTTTCCTGGAGGGATCCAGACCTTAGGAGAAAGCCTGAGAGCAACTGGGCCTCTCTGGGAACTCCTGAACAACAAGATGAAAGCAATTTGGCCACTCCAATATAAAATCAAAAAAGAGAACCTGAGGCCTAGACCAACCAGCTTTTCATGCCCAACAAGTAAACCACAAAGGCACATAAACTCAACCTAAACTCAACAAAGGAAGACTTGAGTCTCACATGAGAATCAGAAACTACAAAAGAAATCCACATGTCAAAGTCACAGAGAAAAAATAATAATATGAAAAACCAAAATAATATATCCCCACCAAGTACCAACAGTCCTCTAGGGGAGTCCAATGAGAAACCCCTAGAGATAACACAGGACATGGAACTCAAAAGAACAATTATAAATGATAAAAGAATTCAGTGAATTGTAAGAACACACAAAGAAATCAAAGAACTGAAAGAAGATATACTTCTGAATGAACTCAGAAAAGAATTAGAAATACTGAAGAAAGGTCAGGCTGAAATGAAGAAGTGAAACACTCAGTAAGCCAATTAGAAACAACAGGAGAAAGCCTCACCAGCAGGATGAATGAAATGGAAAACAGAATATCAAGACTAGAAGATAAAGTGGACGAACTAGACCACTAAAGCAAAGATTATGAAAAATTTAAGAAATCACAAGAATGGAATATACAGGAATTGTGTGACACCATAAAAAGAGAAAACTTATGAATCATAGGCATACAGGAAGGAGAAGAATCTCAAGATAATGGTATAGACCAGATCTTCAACAGGATTGTAGAAGAAAATTTCCCAAAATTAAAGACATGCCCATACAAATACAAGAAGCATATAGAACACCAAATAGACAGGACTAGAAAAGAAACTCTCCATGGCACATCATAGTAAAAACACTAAATGTACAGAACAAAGAGACAATACTGAAAGCTGCAAAGGAAAAACAACAAGTCACATATAAAGGAAAACCCATCAGAATTACAGCTGACTCTTCAGTGCAAACTATGAAAGCCAGAAGAGCCTGGACCAAAGTATTCGCAGTCCTAAATGATGCCAACAGATGCCAACTCAGATTACTATACCCAGACAAAATGTCTATTGTAGTCGAAGGGGAAAGAAAAATCTTCTGTGATATAAGTAAGCTGAAGGAATTCATGTCCACAAAACCAGCCCTTCACAGAGTTCTGGAAGCAATACAAAGAGCTGAAGAAAGGAATGACTATACCCAAAGGGTTACGAAAAGAAACTTAATGAAGGTATAACTATGGAAATGCATAGCTACACCAAGAATGTGAACAGAAATAAAAATGACAGGAATCAATATACATCTTTCATTAATAATAATGTTAAATATCAATGGCTTGAACTTCCCAGTCAAAAGACACAGAGAAGTTGAATGGATTAAGAAACAAAACCCATCTTTTTTTGTTATCTGCAAGAAACTCATCTCACTTTCAAGGACAGGCTCTACCTTAAGGTGAAAGGATGGAAAAATATATACCAAGTGAATGGTACTAAGAAAAAAGCAGGCATTGCAATTCTAATATCTGACAAAATAGGCTTTAAACTAAAACTAATCAGAAGAGATAAAGAGGGCCACTTCATTCTGATCAAAGGTACAATAAACCAAGAAGATATTATAATCATGAACATATATTCACCAAACTCTGGTGCACCCAACTTCATAAAAACAGTACTACAGGACTTTAAGACCCAAATTAATGCCAACTTATTAATAGTAGGGGACTTCAGTACACCATTGTCTCCATTAGACAGGTCAGAGAATTAACAGAGAGACATCTGAATTAAACAATACCATATATCAAATGGACCTAACAGATATCTACCGAATATTTCACCCAAGCACCAAAGAATATACTTTCTATTCAGCGCCCCATAGAACCTTCTCCAAAATCAACCATGTACTGAGACTAAACGATGAATGGGTCAAAAGAGAAATTAAGAAAGATATAAAAGTGTTCCTGGAATTAAATGAAAAGGACAATACAACACAACAAAACCTCTGGGACATGTTGAAAGCAGTTGTTAGAGGGAAGTTTATAGCTCTAAGTGCCTACATTAAAAAAAAACAGAAAGAACACAAATAAATGACTTAACATTGCAACTCAAGACA
>NW_008360311.1:2009694-2010458 GCF_000622305.1 Nannospalax galili
CATCACAACACTAAAAAGATCCAGAACATTATAAGGGACTACTTTAAAAACTTTCATGCTACTAAATTTGAAAATGTAAAAGAAATGGACGGGTATCATACAACATGGGAACCACCAAAACTAAACCAAGAAGAGATCAACAGCTTAAACAGACCCATAACACATAAAGAAATTAAAACAGTAATACAAAACCTCCTGACTAAAAAAAATTCCAGGACCAGATGGATTTACAGCAGAATTCTACCAGACATTTAAAGAAGATCTGCATCCAATACTACTTAATTTATTCAAAAAAATAGAAATGGAGGGAGAACTTCCAAATTCCTTCTATGAAGCCAGCTTTATGTTCAAAGTCATAGAGGGAATTGAACTGGAGGGAACATAATTAAAGCCATATGCAATATAATTAAAGCCATATATAACAAACCCACAGCCAACATCATTCTAAATGTAGAAAAACTGGAAGTATTTCCATTAAAATCAGGAAACAGACAAGATTGTCCACTATCTCCACTCCTTTCTAACATAGTGCTTGAAAATCTTGCAATAGCAATAAGACAAAAGAAGAAAATTAAAGGAGCAATAATTGGAAAAGAAGAGATCAAATTATCCCTTTTTGCAGACGATATGATATTATATCTAAGAAATGCCAAAAATTCCATCAGAAAACTCGTAGAAATTATTAACACATTCAGTAAAGTGGCAGGTTACAAAATTAACCTACAAAAGTCTATAGCCTTTCTATATACCAATGACAAGCAGTC
>NW_008360311.1:2010571-2011510 GCF_000622305.1 Nannospalax galili
GAAAGAGATTGAGGAAGACATCAGAAGATGGAAGGACCTCCCATGCTCATGGATTGGAAGAATTAATATTGTGAAAATGACCATCCTTCAAAAAGCCATTTATAGATTCAATGCAATGCCAATTAAAATCCCCATGACATTCTCTACAGAGTTGTAAAAACCATCCTAAAATTCATATAGAAGCACAAAAGATCTCAGATAGCCAAAGCAACCCTGAGCACTAAAAGCAATGGTGGGGGATCACTATACCAGACTTTAAACTGCATTAAAGAGCTATAGTCATAAAAACAACATGGTACTGGCACAAAAATAGACCCATAGATCAATGGAACAAAATTGAAGACCCAAATATGAGTACATGCAATTTTTAGCCACCTGATATTTGACAAAGGGGCCAAGAAAATTCACTGGAGGAAATACAGCATCTTCAGCAAATGGTGCTGGCAAAACTGGTTCTCCACCTGTAGAAGAATGAAACTAAATCCCTATCTTTTACCTTGCAGAAAAGTCAACTCCAAATGGATCAAAGACCTCAATGTAAAGCCTGAAACTTTAAAACTGTTAGAAGAAAACACTGGCAATAACCTACAACATATAGGTATAGGAAAGGATTTTCTAAAGCAGACATCAATTACTCAGGAAACAAGGTCAAGAATCAACAAAAGGGACCTCATCAAACTAAAAAGCTTATGTACATCAAAGGAGGCAACCAGGGAAGTCAAGAGAAAACCCACAGAATGGGAAAAAATCTTCACCAGCGACACACCTGACAGAGGTTTAACATCCAGAATATATAACAAACTCAAAAAACAAAGAATCAAGAAAGGAAGTCACCAAATTTAAAGATGGGCTAAGGAGCTGAACAGACAGTTCTCAAAAGAAGTAAAGATGGCGGCTATGAAACATCTTAAAAGATGTTCAACATCACTAATAATTAGG
>NW_008360311.1:2011930-2018729 GCF_000622305.1 Nannospalax galili
CAATCTCAGAAAAAAAATCGACATATGTTCTCCCTCATATGTGGATCCTAGGATCAGACTCTGATAAATAAGTATGCAAACAGACATAACTACAGGAACCAGGATAATGAAAAGGAACCAGGGAAATAAAAGAAAAGAAAGAATCTGAAAGAGAACAGTTGGAAATAGGCATTAATAAGGGGGATATGGATAGAAATGGGGTTATTTTAAGGGGTGGAGGGAGGGAAGGTTATACAAGGAACCTTGGGGATAAAGGGAAAGAAGGAGCTCAAGAGAGGTGGGACCATAGGAGAAGGGTGTTATTAAGGGAGAAATGGGAAAAATGGGGGCACTTTAAATGGGGAAACCATGGTAGAAGGGTCAGACAGTGAGAGATAAATAATGCCTAGCTAATTTAAAAAAAAAACAGAGGGAGGAGGCTGGAGAGATGGCTCAGTGGTTAAGAACACTGGTTGTTCTTGCAGAAGACCCAAGTTCAAATCCCAACACGCACATGGCAGCTAACAACGGTCTGAAACTCCAGTTCCAGGGGATCCAACAGCCTCTTCTGTCCTCCGTGGACATTGCATGATATGGGTGCACTTACCTACACACAGGCAATACACGCATACACATAAAATAAAATTAATAAATAAAATATTTTTAAAAACCAGAGGGAACCATATTAATCAAACGACCTACTGACAAAGTATACATACAACTAGCTCAAAGAATATAATATATGTCTAGGCAAGGTTTATCTGAGAACATCTAGTCTTTGCCCAAGCTTTATCTACATAGCACATGGTAATTAAAAGTGCCAGACTGGTGGAATTAACCTTCTTGGATGTTGAACAGCCATACTTTGAGGCCTATACTAATTTGGTCAGAGGGACATAAAGGACAGTTTTTGCTCCTTGCCCTCCTAGGTTGACTAAGTTCCAGGGGACTGTGAGAGGAATGTCAACACAGAGGAAACATTTCCTCCATGCTTTTAAGCAAAGCCAACCATGGTCGAGCAGTACCTTTGACTTATCTTCACATAGATGGAACTGGTAAAAGAAAGGAGCCAGGGGCTCCTCCCAAGCCCATGTGACCCCCGAGGAACAGATCCTCAAACGACCTCAAGAATAAAAATAAATTGGTTTATCTGGACCAACTGTAGGGTCTTAAACACCCAAAAGAAATATATAACCAAAGATTAAAGGAATCAACATAATTCTTTAAGAGTCCATGTGTATAGCTAAAGACTACATAACAAGAAACAATGCCAGACAGGAGATGCCTTCCTTTGAGTCGTTGGCCAGGGTGGCCCAAGAGACCCACAGACAGTAACCCAGCACAGAACTGGGAAAATGAACAACAGTCCCCAGTCATATCTGAAGGAATACTGGCAACTGATTGCTGCTAGATGAGGAACAGCTGATCTTCCTAAAACAAGGGACTCGAGATAGGCTGATGGACAAGCACTGGGGAAGGGCTGGGGGTGCCGACAACACAGTGGACAGTAACAGGGATGACAGAGTATATGGGCTCCAGCAGGGGTGGCGGGGAGGCTATGGGAGGGTGCCATTTGGGAAGTGGGTATATAGATGAATAAGATTGTTTGGAATGTTCTGTATGAAGTACACACAAAAAATTCAACAAATAAAAAAATGAGTTATATTTGAGGAAGAAGCATAAAAATTTGCTTCGTGTTAATTAGTAGAGATGAAACACATTACCATTGAAATATATGTGATGATTTTATATGCATGATCAGGTGCCAAGGATCTCAGAAAGTGACTGTGACTAGTGATAATCAGATACATAGAGATCAGAGACACATGTGCAAACATCTAAGTGTTAGTAGCATTAAAAATGAGTTTGCCTGTATGAAACTACATTTTAAAATGAAATAGATCTTTTTTAAAGGTTAAAACCTCATTCAATTTTGTGTCTTATAGGGTTTATACTGAGGTCGATGTTGTATAAGTGTATTAATTCAACTGTAAACCTAAAAATTTACAGCCAATTTTGAAAGAGATGAATCTTTGCTCTGGAAATTGTTATTGAATGTGTTAATGCTGTAATGAAATGCTTCTTCTAATTATGTGGTTATTAACTAAATAATTTTTTTATGCTAATACTCTAGAACCTGTGAATGAGGCCTTCCTTAGAAAGGTCATGGCAGATCTCACCAAGTTAGAATGAGGTAGTGAATTAGAATCTTTCCTAAACCCAGGCCCTGCTGTCCTTACACAGAGACACTCAGACCAGTGTGGATAGAAGGTGGCCATGTTCTCACAGCTCGTAGTAAATTTGTTATAGAGACACCAGGAAGTTACCATACACACTAAGGAGAGTGGGGGAGGGCAAAATGACACAAACCATGGAGAACTCAAGAGTTAGTGTCCAACCCCAGAAATGTGGCTTATAACAGGAGGCCTTTTCTGTTCTCAGATGGCAGAGATTTAAAAGAACCATCCAGGGTGGAAATACGCAGCTCCTGGGAATAAGTGAGAGCAAATCTTCCAGAGAATAATGTGATAATGTTCATCAGAGGCTGTAAAAATCATCATATTCAAGGAAGTAATTAAGTAAGTGCATGAAGATCTTTGCACACCACCACCATAGCCCTGTTTATAACAGCAAAATCAAAAGGAGAGAGCTTTAAAGTTCAAATAAATAGGGAATTGTTAAATAATTTATGTTATGTTCACACGATAAAATTATTATGAAGCCATTAAAGATAATGATGTCGATCTATATTTATCGACAATTCAAGTGTATCGCCAAGGGAGAGAGGTACAAAACAGCCTAGCGTAACACTCTGTCGTGAAGCTAGAGAAAGAGCAAACACAGATGCAGGACTACGCTGCTAACCTTACAAATCATGTGTTTTCTGATTTTCTAACTTTTCTGTAATGAAAATCAATGCTCTAAGAAACAAATACTTAGAGAAATAAGACAAGATGCAACAGCTCTGTCTGCTCGTTCTTAAGTCTCCATCACCAGCTACTGGGCCGGTACTTCCATTGTCTCCTCCCACCACAACCAGTCCTTGAACACGGTGCAGTGTGAGCCATGGGTCCAGGGCATCTGCCCCACGCACTCCTCCAGCCCAGCACTCTACTGGACCCACATACATCTCTAGCAGCCCAGAGGGCATGGCAAGCCATAATCGTCACCTGCTTTATAGATAGGGTATGAACTAAAAGGCTCTGATAGCTGTAATGGTTTGCTAGCAGCCAAGTCAGACTGGAGGCCAGACATGGACCGCTTTTCTCCTACTGTATCCACTGGCTTTTCAAAGCAGTAGCAGTCCAAAGGCCTGAGCTACAGGCCCTCCCAGCAGTTTAAAAGGATGCTGAACAGTTCCCAAGCCTTTTGGGAGTCTAGAGCCACTGACACATTTCTCTAACATTCATCATTCCTGTCCCCAGTTCCTCTCCAAAGGAGCAAGCTGCCTTTCCCACCAGGACCCTGCTGTGGCCAGCCCTCACCCAGCCCATCTCACTCATCTGTTCCAATATCCTGAGCTCTTCACCATGGTTCTCAGCATTTTCCCAAAGCCCAGCATCTCAATCCTAACCTGGTCAGCTCCAAAGTGACTCCCAGCCTCAGTCACCTATGGAAGTGGCCCCACTGCCTCTTAGGCCTCACATCCCAGCCCCCAAGGCTGTGTTTGCAACCTGACTTCCTCCACCCAAGCTGAGCAGTGCAGCCTTCCTCCCCGGTGGCAGCTTCCAGGTCTCCATCAGATGCCAGGACTCCTGGGCCCTCTGCTCAGTGCTACTCCTGTCCACAAGCGGACAGTCCCTACCCATCCCTGCCTTTTCCCTCACAGCAGTCAGACCACAGCCAGCCCACACCAACCTCTGCCCAGGGAAGGCCTGCCTCTTATCTCAGGGGCCCCAGGGGGAGATTCACGTTCACCTGCAGAGACACAGCTCCGGGACCTAGGCAGCCACAAGACCTGTGCCACCACTTGAGGCAGCGCAGGCTGAGGCCCTGGTACTACCTAAGGGGGAGGAAGGAAAGTGAACGGTCAGGGTGCATTAATCGCCTCTCGCTTCTCTGACTGTGACTGAAGACCTCACCGCAACAAATCTAGAGGAGGAAGGAATTATTTTGGCTCACGAGCTCTGTCACAACAGAGAAAACAGGGCAACAGGACCAGCTCCCACAAGGCAGAGGGTGCTTGCTGCTCAGTCTCTCCACATGTGTTTGGATCAGGAAGCAGAGAGAATGCTCAGGCT
Organism: Nannospalax galili; assembly: GCF_000622305.1. NCBI lineage: Eukaryota > Metazoa > Chordata > Mammalia > Rodentia > Spalacidae > Nannospalax > Nannospalax galili. Next base: position 2,016,151 of record NW_008360311.1, read on the forward strand.
GAACCAGGGACCTGTTACAACCCTCGAGGTCAGTCCCAGCCACCCACTTCCTACAGATAGGCCTAGCCTCCTAAAGGTTTCACACCCTCCCCAGACAGTGCCACCAGCGGGGACCAGCTGAGATAGAGGGCACATTCCACATTCCAACCACAAAACAAACTTACATGGTTAATACTGTCAATATGACAGGCTTAGAGTAACCTGAGACAAAGCTCTGGTCTTGTCTGTAAGGGAGATTCTAGATTGTACTAATTGAGGTTGAACACACAGTAAACACGTGCAGCACTCTCCCTGGGCTGGGCTCCCGGATGTGGCAAAAAACAAGAAAGCGAGCGGAGCAGCAGCGTTCTTCTCTCGGCTTCTGACTGTGGACACGACACGATGTCGGTCTCTGACTTCCCCACCAGGACACACTGCACCCTCAAACTGTGGGCCAAAATAAACCTTCCTGAAATTCCTTTGTCAGGTATTTTGTCATAGCAATGAGGTGAGTAACTAACACAGAATTCAACGCAAAAGTTAGCAGACCTGCAAGGACTTGGATTTCTCCCCCAGATGTCCACAGAAAGCAAGTCCCATGTGAGGTGGAGGAAGGGCTATGCTGGCAACACCAAGCACCTCAATTTGCCCAGAAGCCCCACAGGGAGCTCTTATACAGATTTGTTATTTTGAAATTTATGACTGTATTTGAAAAATGGACATCTAAAAATATCAACATTTATAAAAACTCCGGACAGAGGAACTGGAGGAAGACAGGGTCTCAGGACAAAGGCAGCGTTGCTGTTTTCACGATTGGAATCATTCATTCCCTGCAGTGAGTCAGAGCCACACTCCCCAGATGCAGCAGAGAGAGTATCTGAGACCTGGCTTGGGCAATTCTAATGCCTGAGGGCTGCCTTGACCTGAGCTCCAGTTATCTGACCAGCTACTCAAATAGGACCAGAACCATCAGCAAGCACCTGTTTTGCTCAGCCTTGTGCACTGTGGCCAGGTCAGCGGGGATGGCCCATCTCTGCTCTGAGCAGAGGACTGCTTGAAGGTTTGCATCTGTGTATGGCAGTTGCTACTGGCAGCCGCCTAGGACTCGGCTGGAGCTGTCACCTGAGACACTAAACCCAGTGCCCACATGCCTGCTCATTCACAGTGTGATAACTGGGCTTCCAGAGGGAACACCCAAGAGAACTGGCAGCTGCTGGTTTCTTCAGGCTCAGAGTGGATGTCAGCACACTGCTGCTTCCCCTAGTCTAGTGGTGAAGTAGCGCGGGGCATAGATTCCAGGAGAGGGGACAGAGACTGCATGGAGCCAGGCATGACGGTGCATACCTGTAATCCCAGCACTCAGGAAGTTAGAGGCAGGAGGATTACAAGTTAGAGGCCAGCCTGGGCTACAGAGTGAGACCCTGTCTAAAAACAAAAGCAAGCAAACAAAAAGTACCATGAAGGGAAGTTGGGAGGAGACGAAAGCAGATACGGTGACAAGAATGCTCAGGGTCACGGCCCTCCCCCCACGAGAACGGCGGTTAACAGTGCTGGTTCGAGCGCCACTCATTCCGGACCCTGTAATGCCCTGCACGGCACCGTGGAGACTACCCACACCCTCCCACAGCAGCTTGGAGCAGGTTGAGTGGTGATGACAGTGCCTAGTCACTACCCCAAGAAACACCTTGGCCCCGGGAAGCACTCACAATTTCACAAATCCATCCCTTTACCAATTCATTTCTAGGTGCTTCTAAAGCTGGTCAATATTCCAATGTCTGCTTCTCCGCGCTCCCTGGAAAGTGCCACCCTGAGCCCAGGGCCCCATCACTAGGGAGCACCAAGTACCCTGGCATCATGTCCTCCACCATGTCTACCCCATCAACCTGCTAGGGTCTGCAGCAGCCTCTTGGTTCTGTTGACTTGTGCTGAGTTTGCAGGGGCCAAAAGCTGGTCCCCTGAGGTGCCATTAAACTGTGGGCCCTAACTCAACAAATTCAGCTCTGCACTTATTAGACAGCTTGCACACAGGACCAAAGAATGGGGCAGCACGTGTCCTGCAGAAGGAATTCTAATTTTCCTCTCTCAGAGGAGCTAAAGGCTCCTATTGCCAAAGGTTTGGAAGACACACAGGCAGCAAGTGAAATATTACCCATATGGAAGTTCCACTGAGTTTCAAAAACACAACAGGACAATGAAATGATCTTGGGACACGCCGACTTCCAACTTCACTTCTTCTCCCAAAGCAGAGGTCCTACTGGGTCCTAAGGGAGGGAGGGAGCATGCAAGGAAACACTTGGCTCCTCACCAGACAGGTGGTGGCACGGGACTAGATTTATTGAGAAATAGCTAATTAAGCTCCAAAGGAAGCTAGTCATTTTGGTGTTTAATTGGCAGCATGTGACCATTAGGAGCTAATGAAGTCGTTCCCTCACACTTTAATTAATGCCTGTCGCTCGGCCGCTGCATGGCTGGTCCAAGGGTACAGGAGACAGAAGGGCCTGCTGACCAGCCTGGACAGGTCCCTCACTCTTCTCAACACCTGGGCGGAGCTGAGCAGATGGACTGGTGTGGGTGGGAGGCGGGGGGGGGGGGGAACCCCC
>NW_008360311.1:2018754-2049344 GCF_000622305.1 Nannospalax galili
ACCTCCGTCCTCCAACACAGTCCCAGCCAAAACCCTGAAGTTTCTTTGGATTCACTTAGTGGAAAGTTGCTGAGGTTCTGCTGGGTGCCTGTCAGGAAGGCCAAAAGGGTAGGTGATGGGGAAACCTGATCAAGACTCGATTTACATCCCACCTCTGCCTCATACAGCTCAAGCAGTCCTGTGCCACCTGACCTTTTTGAAATTCCTCTGATTTTCTTTTCTTTGAAATTATTTGAGTCAAGGTCTCATGTAACCTAGGCTGGCTTCAAACTCAAGAATACCCTTGACTCCTGATGCTCTACCCGCCGGGAGGGCAGATGTGCACTACCATGCCCAGTGATGCACTGTGGGGCTGGAACTCTGGACTTTCTGCACACTAAGCAAGCCACTGACTGAGCCTCATGACCAGTCCATCTTTGGATTTTTTGAGATGAGATCTTGCTGTGAAATCCAGGCTGGCTTCAAACTCAAATTTCTCTTGCCTCAGCGCCCCCGGTGCTGGAATTACAGGTAATGTGACTACACTGGGTTCTGAGGTCAGGTAACACAGCCCATCACATTACTATGGGTGGAAAGCAGACCCCTCAGTCCTATTTGACCATCTCAGAAGAGATCAGAGGCCTCAACATGAGGCTTCAGAGCTTCTCAGAGTTGTCTGCATGTCCTTCCCACTCCCCTCCCCTCAGACTACTTCCTCCTCCCTCTTCTCCCCCAGACAAGGGCTAACCCAGTTCCTTGGCTACAATAAGCCCACCACCCACAAGGCCTTTGCACTTGGAGTTCATCGGGCTATAAATTCTTCCCCAAACAAAGCTCGCATGTCTCACATGTTCAGGCTTTGCTCAAGCGACCTCACAGAAGCTTCTGGGATCCCAATTTAAGATTCCAACGCCCGCCCCCCGCCCCCTGCCCCCAAATGCTGACATGCACTGTCTCCTATATCTATTTTTTTCCTTAACACTTAGTCCTATTTAGAGACAATTTATTTCAATGTGCTGTGCTTACTGGTGGTTTTAAAATGTCTTCGTACCTCAGACAGGGAGCTCCATGGTGGTGGAATAGCCTCTACTTGTCTAGGCTGCACTGCATTTATTCAATACCTGGTGAGGTAAGACGCTTGCAGAGGGCAGAGCGAGTGTCAAGTGACAGAGTTCTTCCCTAGCTCTGTCATGTGACCAGGTCTCTGCCTTTGAACACTTCAGGTCCACCTTGAAGTGCCTCATCGTTGAACGCCTCGCCTGTTCTCAGTCCTCCAGGGAGTGAGTGGGAAGCCAGGAACAGGACAACCAGAGACAAGAGCCCCTTTGTGACAGGACCCGGTTGCTGCAATCAGTTCAGGATCTGTCTGTTGATAGGAAGGTCTATTGATAGGAACCTTCTACAAGAATGCCACATGCCGCCTGCCTGGAAGCTCTGAATCACGACCAGGCACTCTTCTCTGTAAAGGCCGGGACACCAGCTTCTTTTGACCTTGCCAGTCGCATGGTCTCAACGCCATCATTCAGACACTGCAGCCACAGGCAGCCGTGGGAACAGGCAAACAGCTGTGTCTGTCCACTAGAACTTTATTCATGGATACTGAAATTTGAATTTCACATAATTACAACATGTCACATATATCTTTTTGATTTTTCTCAACCATTTAAAACAACGAAAACAATTCCTAACTCACAGGTTGTATAAGCACAGCAATGGGCCAGGTTTAACCAGTGGACTATTGTTGGCTAACTCCTGATCTAGAGGGGAAAATAAAAAGGAAAACTCTGGCTTACAAGGTTTAAGATGTGGTACTACAGATTAATCTTAAGGCTGTTCATGGGAGATGGTGGGTGGTGACTGGAGAGAGTTGGGCTTGCAGGGAGGGCTTATGGGGAAGGGCGGAGCTTAGACCAAGGAGTGAGTCCTGGAGACCAGCTGGTGGGTTGAGCAAGGGATGGAGATAGACAGGTAGAAATATATCAACAGAGCCTGGTGAGTGCGAGGTGCAGATGGCCCAGCGGCCAGCACATGGCCCAGCGGCTAGTGGCTTCCCAGTGCTGTCTCAGGGAGCACCACCCTCCTTTAAAATCAGGCCAGGGCTCACAGGGTTAAGGACTTTCCAGACTGTTAGTCCAGGTCTTCTTGGAAGACCACTCCTCTGGCTCCCCTCCCAGCCTTTTGATCCAGGCTCCTTCCTTCCCCCACATCTTGGATGCTCTGGTCCCTAGTGGATCTGCATTCATGTAAATAACCATCTCCTAAATACACTCAATGAAAAATCAATTACATAGCAAAGTGGCTACGGTTTGGATAAACAACCTAATTGTTCCCTCTGGGGCTGCAGGCTGTGCAGTCCCCTTAGGGAGAAGAAAGAGAGCTAACATTCATTAAAGCCCTGCCTCAGGCACTGATACAGCTCTTCTGCACTACATTGAGTGTGAGCCCTGCAGCCAGGCCCTCAAGTGGTCTCAAGGGAGCTGCTAGGCTCCCGTACCCCCTGGAAATCCAGCTCAGTGAGACCTTCATGTTCAGAATTGACTTCGACTGGGCTGGACTCTGACCCTGCCACACACTCACCAGAGGTCTTCATTTGGGGATGAATGCCCAGCTGCTTGGCTCTGATGGAGCTGACCACACTCCTGGCTAGAAGGCCTGCCCTGCCCACCCCACATCCCCTCATGAGTTCTTCCAAGTTCTCATTTTGACTTTCCCTTCTCTTGATGCATGGTGCTGTCTCTAGTCACAGGCAAAGGGCCTAGAAAGTTGTGTGACTTCCTGGGTTGACATGAACAAATAAATATCTACTGGCCCCAGTGTGGACACCAAAATAAAACCAAAGAAACAATTGTACCCAAGACTAGCTTGATGGATCAACTAGTTTAACTGGGGTTACTTACAGGAGCATGGGCAGGCTATGGAAGACCCAGCACAGAAGAAAATGTTTCCCTCTCCCGGCAACTGATAACAGTCCACAATCCCTTGTGGTTGGGGCTTGTGAGCCCTCCCCGGCTCCGGAAGGAATGTTAATGGGTCCAACGTGTGAATAACTCCTCCCGTAATCAGGTAATCAGTCACAGTTGTTGAGAGTTCAAGAGGGCAAGGGCCACATAATGCTTGGAGAACAGTGTTCCACAACAAAAGTCCTATGAACTTAGCCACCATTGGCTGGAGATGTGGAATGGGGTTTAGCAGAAGGCCTTCAGGCCTGGGAGCCTGGCAAGGAAGAAGTGCTCCAAAACCTGGAGTCTGCAAACCACACTCCAATTTACTGCCTGCGGATAATATCTGGGGTGAGCCAAGGAGCAAGATACAGTTCCCACCCTGACCTCTGGGGGAGCATAAGCACACTTTGGCTAGTTCTGGAATGAACTATCTCTAGATCTGATCATCCAGTCACAGGAGGTGTGTTTAACAGAAAGCCCCGAGCAGAGCGAAGAGGGCAAGTTTCTTGTTAGAGTTCAGGTCTGAAGACGGCCCTATCCCCAGAACAGCGAAGCCCCCTTGCAAAACAGGAACTGGCCGGGCAGCTGCATTTAGAGCTGTGTCAGTACACAGCTGTTTTTCAGATAATTTTAGAAGAAAAAACAGGCCCTGCACCCCCAGACCCACTATCGTAAGAGCTGCCTCAGCATAAACTGCTTCCTTTAAGACAAGTTTGGAAGGGAAAAGAATACCTTAATCTCATGACCCAAGACCCAATTGGTGTAAGGGACTGTCTCAGCAGAGACTGCTTCTTCCTGGCAGGATCCAGACCCCTCTGCTTGGAATAATTTTTCCCACATTCCACACTCCCTAGTCCCCCTATAAAAGCCCCCAGCCAACAGCCTGTAAACAAACAGCTCCTCCATCCCAAATTGGGGGCTGTACCGAGCCCTTACTCTGTCCATAAACTCTACCCCGCTGGAGCTCTTGTCTGTGTCCCGTGCTTTCTCCCGATCCACTCAATCCACCTATCAGTTCTAATCCTGTCTCCGGTGTGCGTTTGCTGGCAGCCTTCCCTGGGTGCCTTCCCCTCTGTGGGCCTCACTGTTTCATTTATCTACTCATTCAATTTTTGCCAACTTTGTGCTAAGCTCTGGGACTGGTTACAGTGGCAGCAAATACACTTCTTGTTCTTCTGGGGTTTACAGTCTAATGAAGGACACAGACATGAAAGAAATCACTCCACGGATAACTGCCTTGGGAAACGGTACGGGGGCTTTGGACTGTGTAGATTAGAGAAGCCTTTAAAAGTGAGAATCTGGGAGTTATTCCGAGATTCCCGTTCCACCTCTCAAAGCTTGGACATAGACACTCCCGTGACCTCCCCCAAGTTACTCTAATGAGTGTCAGAGCCCCACTGAGCTATCGGACAACAAAATTTCTTCCTAATGGTCTTCTGTAGTCTATGACCAATATACAAGGCATGTATTCACATGCACGTATCTTTGGGCATGTGTGTAAGAGGACAGCAGAGCTATGCAGCCATACGATATAGACCAGACTACGATGCCTGAGCATCTAGGCGGGACAATGCCCTGGGGAAAGGCTCAGCAAGTGTCTGTGTCATCTCTCCAAAGATTCCACATCAGCTTTTGCTGATTTTAATTTGTTGGTGAAACTGATTGGACTCCGGGCTGTGATGTGCCTGGTCTAGGCCTACGTTTCCAGCTTCTCTGGCAGTTGGATACAATCTGTATCCAACTGTTTCCCAAAGATCTCCTTAAGAAAGACACTCATGTTGGGGAAGTTATGCATTCTCTTCCTCCATCAGCTTTCTTCCCAGAACAAGTGTGACTTGAATGTGAGATGTTTGAACACTTGGTTTCCAGTAAGTGGTGCTGTCTTGGAAGGCTGTGGAACCTTTACAGAAGGTGGAGCCTGGTAGAGAAAGTGAGTCACTGGGAGCGGGCCTTGAGGCTTGATTGCCAGGCTCTACTTCCTGTCTGTTCTTTACTTCCTGGCTATGGACACCATGTGGCCAGCCAGTTCCCTCATGGTCCTGTAGCCATGCTTTCTTTGTTGTGATAGACTAGACCCTCTGTGATAGGTGATCTTGGCTGCCAACTTGACTGGATCTGGAATTAACTAAACTACGAGGGACTTTCTTGATCAAGTTATTTGAAGCCGGAAGACCCACCCTAAATGTGGGAGCGTCGTCTGGTGGCAGCCCATGTAAAAGGACATGGCAGAGGGGACTTTAGCTTTCTGCCTACTTGCCTTCTCTCACAGATGAGTCTATCTGTCTTGTTGCTATGGCATTCATTTGCCAATGTTAGAACCAACTTCTTCGGTTACAAAATAGACTGAAAACAAGCAGCTGTCCAGGAATCCTCTAGGCCTTCAGCATCACATTGGGACTTCTGAGACATCCAACCTCATGGACTGAGCCTCTTCAATGTGGTGCAGCCATTGTTGGACAACTCAGACTCTATCCTGTAAGCCATGCTAATAAATCCATATATATGTTTAGATACATACATATAACTCTGTGTGTGTGTGTGTGTGTGTGTGTGTGTGTGTAAAACCAGTTCTGTTCCTTCAGAGAACCCTGACTAATACGCCCTCAAACTATGAGCCATAATAAACTCTTCCTCCCTTGAGATGCTTCTTGTCAGATCATTGAAGGTAATTAACACAAGAAGTCTGTAATGAAAAGCCTTCTGGAACCATGGCATGGTATAAGGATGGTGCGTCCCAGAGACCTGATTCCTCCAAGGGGCAGGGCCTGCCACAGAGAATGGACTGTGGAGGGGCTTCTGGGAGCCATCTTGTGACAGGAGCCACAAGCCTCCAGGAACACAGTGGGCATGGAGAAAAAGATGGCCCTGGCATCTCACCCGCTACTCGAGAGGGGTCATTTACCAACCTGGAGCAAGACTGCAGGCCCAAGATGCGTGGTCCAAAGTTAACAGAGACTGTGGGCGGGTGCAGAAGTGATCCAGAATGGTGGCGGCCCGCTGCACAGAGCTGGGTGCTGGGTGCTGGGTGCTGGGCGTTAGTCTCTGTAAGTTTCTCCACCCCCCCAGATATAAACTATAATAAATTCACATAACATATATTATATGGTTTGTCTGATAGTGCAAGAGACCCCAAGAGAACTCTGGCGACAAATGGACACAAAGGGCTGAAGACCCTGGAGTTGAGAGCGTGAAGACACTGAAGTCTGGGGCCTGTCATGAGGTCACAGCCACCTGGACTGCCTCCTTCCACATCTCCTTCACCTGAAAGAAATAGGTAACCTCTTATTTACTGAGCAACACATCAGTGGGTACTCAACATGCATTCTGTATTTTCTTAAGTCTCCTATCCAAATGAATTTGCAAAACATTGCCAACACTGTATAGTCCTTCACCATCTCTGTCAAGGTGTCACTGCACCAGGCCCACATCCAAGGTCCCTAGCACAGAATCTGGCTCTCTGTCCTTAGCCTGATGCTCAGGACCCTCGTTCCCCATGACCACAGTGCATGTACCTTCAAGCACACACACACCACAGAGAGCATCTTTTCACTCTTCAAGAAAGAAACATATTTTTCAAGGCATTTTTGAGCATCTCTGACATAAATTCATAAACCTTCACTTATTGAAACTCCAGAACGGCCGACACCTGAGTCATTCAATCCAAACCATCAATCATGTGTTTGTATCACATGTGGCACAACATCCCTGCTTTCCATTTAGCTGATGGTGCTGTAGAGAGGGAAAGGCACAGACACTCTGCTCAGAAACAACCCACCCCACAGGACCCCACTGAGTGTGTGCCCTCCCCTGCCCACCCCGCCTCACCATCTGTCTTTTCTATGCTGACCCGGCCCTCACAGCGTGCTCTGTCTCCTCTAGCTTTCTTGGAAAGCCCAAATGCCTCAGAACTGGTATTTTTTTTAATCTACTCTGACATCCTCTGTCTTCTAATTGGCGTATTTAGATATTCCACTTATGCTTGCACTAACATCATACATCATAGTAATACATTGTTAGTATTACTGCTGTTGTTATGCTAGTTAGTTAACTGTTAGTTCATTAGTAGGTTTTGAGACTGGGTTTCATGTATCCTGGGCTGGCCCAAATTTGCTATGAGGCTGAGGATGACCCTAAACTGCTGATCTTCCTGCATCTACCTCTAGAGTGCTAGGATTACAGTAGTGTGCCACCACGCCCAGTTTGCTTGGTACTGGGAATCAAATCTAGGGCTTTGTACATGCTAGGCAAGCACTCTACCAGCTGAGCTACAGCCCATCCCTGTCTATTTATTTATTTTGTAGTGCTCAGACTTGAACCCAGGGCATTGCACATACTAGGACTAGGCAAGCACCCACTACTGTTTTCCTTTTTGAACATTTGTCATCAGATCATTCAGAGTTGGAAACAGAGCACTTTGTGTGGACTTCACTGACTCCTGCCCAGAGCTCCTGCCTTTATGCAGATCTGAGTTCTAGACCTGGCATTTCCCTTCTTTCTGGGGAAAGAACTTCTCCAGAAACATTTCGTCAAGAACAATGGGCTCCCTCCTTGTGTGTCTGTCTGAGAAAGCCTCTCCCCTTCTCTACTGCAGGACCCTTCCCTGTACAGATTCTAGCTTGGTGGTTACCTTCCAGTCGTTTCAATATCGGCCCATCTCTCCTCAGCAGCCCTGGCTTTTGTTACTCCGCTGTAACTCCTCTCCTGTCTTCCTAAGTACGTGCCCCGCTCGCATCTTTCAAGATGTTTCCTTTGTCTTTGGTCCTCTGTGGCTGTTCATATACCTAGATGGCAAAGCTCCAGCTGCCAGTTTGACACAAACCTAGAGTCACCTGGGAAGAGGCAACTTCAGCTGAAGAATTTCCTCTATCAGATTGGCCTGTGGTGTGTCTGTGAAGCATTTTCTCTTAAAATTTTTAAAAATATTTTATTTTTTTGTATTTGAGTGTATTGTCTGCATGTGTGTAAGTGCACCCATGTTGTGCAATGCCTGCGGAGGTCAGAAGAGGGGGTCAGAGCCCCTGGAACTGGAGTTACGGAAGGTTGGTACAGCCATGTGGGTGCTGGGAATAGAACCTAAGTCCTCAGCAGGAGCAGTCAGTGCTCTTAACCACTGAGCCGTCCCTTCAGCCCTATGAGGTATTTTCTTAATTGGTAATTGATGTAGAAGGGCAGCCCACTGTGGGTGGCGCCATCCCCAGGCAGATGGGCCTGGGCTGTGTAGGAAAGGCAGCTGTGCAAATCAGTAAGCAGTGTTCCTCCACGGTCTCCCCTGCCCCCAGGCTCCTGCCTTGGCCTCCCTTGATGATGGACTGTAACCTGTAAGCTAAAATAAACCCTTCTCTCCCCTAAGTTGTTTTAGGTCAGTGCTTTATCACTGGAACAAAAGGCAAACGAGAACTCTAGGTGTGGATTTTTTGAAATTTATCCTACTTGGTGTTCTCTGAGCTTCCTGGATCTGTGATTTGGCAGCTGTCAGTGTTTAGAATGTTCTGGGTCGTAGTGGCATCACATATCCTTCTGCCCCTTTCTCCTTTCTTCTCTTGCTGGTGTCTGGATATATGCAAACGTTCCATCATTTGTGGTTCTCAAAGCACGGTCCCTCCACCAGTGACTTCAGCACCAACTGAAAAGTTGTGACATGCAGATGACCCTCCCCACCCAGCCCAGACCTTGACTCTGAGAGGGACCCAGCAGAGTGTGTTCAGTGACGCCCTCTCGGTACCCCTCTCAAACATAGAAGCCTGAAAGCCCTCAAGCCCAAGTGTGACATGACCCTGAACTTCAGGACACACCACAGGATGACAAGAGAGCTGCCCGGAACTTGGGCCTTGAAATCTTGCGCTTGGTTTCTGCCTACATGTCGGAACTTCTCAAGCCTTTGGTGAGGTCTGAAGGACCATATGGTACTAACTCCAAGTGAGCTGCCAGCCTCCTGGCCTGAAGGATAAATGTCTCAGCCTCGAAAGCCCAAGCTAAGTTGAGAAACCCCCAGGCCCAACCCAGTGACCGAGCTGTCTGGTAAAACATGCCAGCACTCACTGTCCCAGACCCAAACTGTAACTTCGACACTTATTTTCCCAAACCCTCAAACCATAAAAAAACAGGACTACAGAAAAATACCTGGTCTCTCCTCCTAAGTACCATAGAAAATGAGACCAACTGAGGTTCAGGACCAGTTTCTCCATGGGATCAATTCCGTGGAAAAATTGTGGTCCTGAGGTCTGTCTCATCTCTCATCTTCACATTGCCCTGGTCAATCCTGACCTAACATTTTCTAACATGGCCTCCTTTAATTCTGAGACAGAAAGGCCCAGCAGAGGAAGCTGGGACTCACCATTGTGAGAAGTGGTCAGAGACTGCTTTGGGAGGGAAGCGGCACTCTTACCCGGGCTGTGGAAAATTCTTAGGTGATGTGTAGGGAGAGAGAATGGGAAGCTGACAGCAGGTAGGAATCACCCTGAGCCAGAGCCAGGTGTCTGAGAGCAGCAGGCAGCTGAGCACCTCAGAAGCTAGAGCCCAGAGTGGCAAAAGCTGGGGCTGGGAGAAGAGGGCCAGATCAGTCACAAACACCCTGCAAGGAGCACGAGACTTAGTCTGTGACACCCTGGACGACTCTGAGGCAAGGGCGGAAAGTCATTGGATGTAGCGTCTTAAGCAGAGACTCTAAAGCTGGGCGGCAAACAAGACCAGCTATGGGAGAAGGAAGGGGTTGGGAGGCTGAAGGACAGCTGCTGAGTCCTGTCTGATTCTCCCAGTCTGGCGCATCGATGGCCAGAGGCTCCACATCAAGGGCTGGGAAAATGGAGGGCAGCCAGGAGCCAGCACACCAGGCACCCTCCTCCTATCACACATCTGTCAGAGCACCAGCCCCTACACAAAACCACTGGCCCAGCACTTCACAAAGCTACTGTTCGGGACGACACACAAGATAGGCACAGGGATCTCCTGGCTGCATGCCAGGGCACACACAAGCTTTAACAACCTTGTTTTGATCGCTTGATTTTTGTTGTTGTTGTTTTTTTTTCACCAGGCACCCTCCTCCTATCACACATCTGTCAGAGCACCAGCCCCTACACAAAACCACTGGCCCAGCACTTCACAAAGCTACTGTTCGGGACGACACACAAGATAGGCACAGGGATCTCCTGGCTGCATGCCAGGGCACACACAAGCTTTAACAACCTTGTTTTGATCGCTTGATTTTTGTTGTTGTTGTTTTTTTTTTAAGACAAGACATGCAAACATGTCCTACAACTACAGCTTAGCAGCCAGGTAACAGCCAGGTATCCGCCTGCCTCATCTAGTAAACTAAGTCACAGCAGGAGAACTAGGGTCACACAGCACAGGGTCCATGGGAGGTACACAAGAAGGAGGGGGCGTGGAGTGAAGGTGGACAGGATGGCGAGGAGAGATGGAGGAAGAGAGGAAAGTGGAGAGAGGGATGATGAGAAGGGACAGTGAGGGAGAGGAAAGGAGGGGAGGGGGAGGGAGGGGAGAAAGGAAAGGGTGGGTAGGTGAGTAGGTGGATGAGTGGATTGGGACCAGGAACTCTGCTCACTGTGACACGGATCTGTGGCTCCGGAAAGCCGTGTCACGGTGTTCTTTCCGTGGCAGAGTCCTCGAGGCAGAGGCAGAGAGCGTGGCCAGTGCTGGTTCGTGGGAACTCTGCAGAGCCTATCACCCGAGGCTGTGTAGACCAGGCTCCACCCCCCTTTGTCTCCTGAGTCTGGGATTAAAGGTGTATGCCACCACATCCAGCAACAGATGGATGTCTTCTCTAGCTTCTCCCCCACTTACTTCAAACTAGTTGGACCCTAAGACTCTCCGTAGGAAAGGGGGGGCAGAGGGAGACAGTCACCCCTCCCACCCAATCAGTCAGCCTTAACGGCATGAGGAGAGGGACTAAGGCTAGACATAGGAAGGGAGAAAGGAAGAGGGCAGTTCACCATCTTGGGCCTCTAGCCACAGATCTGGAAGGTGCAGCCAAATAGAAAAGAACAAACAGCCCTAGGGTGTCCGTACCCTTGTAAGTACCCCCTCACTGCCATCATATGATCTGTAAGTAAGCCCAATAAATATTTTTATTCCCTAAACTGCAAATACTTTGGAGGACTATTTTCCCAGTGTGTCATAAGGATGGTGGGAGGAGGGAGCCACACATGCACCGCCCCCCTCAGTAGTAAATTCGACTTACAACATGCCAGGCACACTCTCTAACCCTCAGCCCCACACTAACATACTGTAACACACACACCACACACTAACACTCATACACATTGTGGAGGTCAGTGGGGGACCCTAAGGGGCTGTTATTTGTCCCCTGGGCCACAAAGCACACCTGGGGTCATGGCTGGAACTACATCCTAAGGTGATTGCTGGAGCAACTGGGCCAGGGAAGGAGGGAGGGAGACACAGAGGGAAGGTGAGAGAGAATTTCTGAACAGCCAAAACAGCTTCGTTTTGTTTTAGAACACCAATTCTCTTAAGCCCGAGGGACTTTCAGGAATGACGATGGTCTGCAAGTTGTACTGAATAAAACGCTGAAATAAAAATTTCATGTGCTTTCTTTTGAATGCAGTACACATTATTCAATAGGTAATGGAAATCTGTTCTATCCAATAATATAATAAGGTATGTTTTCCAATTACAATGAATCCTGAGGCATTTAAACTTATACAATGTTTAAAACGTTTCTCTGCCCCTCCTATTAATCAAATGATAAAATTAAATGTTAGTTTCTGGATCAATTCATTTCTGGCAATATAGACCTTTCTCTTTCATCAAATTAGAGAGTTTGTCTCAATGTCTAATCAAATTAAAGAAGATATTTCTGTTTCTTCTTACACAGGATTCTTCTTATTCCCATAAGCCAATTCTAAAGTTCAGAACACCCATGCACATGTATATATTAAAGAGAAAAAAAAGCATGTCTGTAATTACATACAGTGTCATAAATAACTGCCTATTTCAATTGCACAGACTAATTGTGGCAAACTAGGTGGTAAGAAACGGCATATAGATTTATTCTTGCTTTTATAATTTACTATAAAAAGGACTAATTCTATTATCATTCCTGATTTTGGTCTTAACTTTCAATAATCTTTTTTACAGGATTAGAACTAATCCCTTTTACAGTAGTTTTTTTTTTTTTTTTAATGTGTATGCATGTATCGTCTGCACGTAGGTAAGTGCACCCGTGTCGTGCAGTGCCCACGGAGAAGAGAAGAGGCTGTCGGATCCCCTGGAACTGGAGTTACAGGCAGTTGTTAGCTGCCATGTGGATGCTGGGATTCAAACCCGGGTCTTCTGCAAGAACAACCAGTGTTCTTAACTGCTGAGCCATCTGTCCAGTCCCAACAGCGGTTTTTATAATAGCCCTGAAAACATATATTGTAACATTGCTTTGGATTAAAACTTTAAGTCGGGCTTTTTGTCACAGAAAGTAAGGCCGATCTGCAGACCAGCTCCGCCAGGAAGATGAGCTTTTCCAAGTAGATGGCTGTGTGCGAGGCGTTTTCCTTAAGTTACATGAGCTGAATCTGAGCTTAGAGGTTTTTGACAAAAAGATATTTATTAAAGCATGTAATAAAATAAATGCATTTACTTTTTAAAAATTGCACTGGGAAAAGTGTATTGAAATTTACCATATTTTAATTTCCCAGCTCTTTCTTAATCAACTGAAGGAGACGAACTGCTGCCATGTGGAGGAAATCACAGATGTAATTAATAGCTACTGAATAAGTTTTGGAAATGGCTTTTTGAAGAGCCCAGAAATCAAGAAAGTGGATGGTTCTAATTCTGGGTAATAAATCCCTTAGGAAGTCTTTTCTCTTTCAACAAAATTGGAGAAAATAATTTTTGATGATGGGTTACCATGTGGTTTGGAGCAAGTGAATTCAGAGTTGAAATAATTGGTGAAGTTCACATAATAAACTATTCCCTGTTCCCATTAACTTGTTATGTAAGATTTGTGAATGTTCACATCTGCAGAAGCAAAACACAGTGTTGACAAACAATGGAACAAGTGCTGTATGCCTTCTCACTCTGGCAATAACAGTACTGATGATCTGATGAGGGAATCACGCTAACCTCATGTCTGGCTGCCTTGGTTTGTGAACTCTCTATCACCGGCTCATGGTTTGAACATCTGGCTCCCAGCTGGTGGCCCCGTTAGGAGAGGCTGTGGAACCTTCGGGAGGATTTAGGACCTGGATGGAGAAAGGGCATCACTGGGGGTGGGTCTTAAGGTTTTATAGCCCAGCCTCACTTCCTGTCCTCTCTCTGCTTCCTGTTCCACTAAGATGTGAGGAGGTGGGGAGCCCCCACTCCACATTCCTCTCACCATGGAGCTGCCTGTCTCCATGATGGACTGCGTCCTCTCAAACTGTGAACCATATAAACCCTTCTTCCCTAAAGTGACTTTGTCAGGCATCTGGTCACAACTACAAGAAAATTATCTGATAGAAGAGTCATAGTCCCAATACTTTTTTAGTGATTTATTTAGAGCTAACAAAATGTACGCTATACTTGTGTTGTCTTGATAGTTTGTACATTGATAACTATTGATAAGGACACTCAAGAGGTAACTTTAGCATTTAGAACTTTAGGGAACTATAACATTATTAAAATATCTGGTTACACTTGAGGAATGTGCTTACACAATGACTGTGCACTTTGCAGTGGTAAAGATTAGCTTTTATGTTATATAGGATTTCTTTTTTACCACAACTAAAACTCATTTTAAAAAGTTTCTACTTACATATATAATGTAATTTCAGAAAAACACATTGTTGGTCAGTAAAACGTTATCACACAGGAAAACACAGAGACAGAATGCAGAGGTGCGTTTAAGAAAGTTAGAAAATGAAATACAGGGTTTTTTTTGGGGGGGGGTTGGTTTTCTTTTGTTTTTTTTTTTTTTGAGACAGGACCTTACTTTGGAACCCAAGCTGGCTAGAACTCACCATGTAGCCCAGGCTAGCCTCAGATTTGTGGCGATCCTCCTGCCTCAGCATCCCAGGCTCTGGAAACACATGTATAAGCTGCCACACTCAACTAAAACCCCCGGATGTCAAAGGCTGTGTTCACATAGTTGTAAGTAGTTGGTGATAGACAGGAAACACATATGATAGTTTGACTCCACTGATTTAATTGGGGATCATGGTTCCATCTTCAAGAATCAAAAAACAACAGCACCCTGAAGTCAATTTTCAAATGACCTTGAGGTACAGAGAGACAGGCAGACGGTCACCTGAAGACATATGAGGAGCTCTGTGGGTTTTTAGGACACTCTCAGAGGGGAGTGAATCTGGGGCCAGCCCAGCCCAGCACTTCCTGAACTGCCTTAAGCACTGATTTCTTCTGGGAAATGCAGTAGCCCCTTGGAGGACAGTTATCAAAGCTGTGTGACTTTCACAGGCTCTGTCCACCCCAGGCACAGCAGATAGGCCAGGAGTTTACATATGGGCTGACTGGATCCTTTAGGAAGAAGAGGAGGTGTCAACCTTCATCTATGGACCATCTGCCAGGAGGAGAAGGAGAAGATGATTTGCTGCAAGCCAGACACTGGGCTGAGAACTTTACACAATCTACCTTATATCTTGCGACAGCCCTATGACGTAAGAATTATAAACTTGAGACACAGAGAACTTTTGCAAGATTAAACAGCTAGAGGTGACAGAGTTTGACAGGAACTGAATGTTGTCCTGCCCATTGAAGACAAAGTGCTGACACTTATTACAAGTTGCCAAGATTGGAGCCCATGAGACCCAGGGTATTGGTTGCTTTTCTGTGGCTGTAATAAAACACCACGACCAAGGTACTTAGAGAAGGAAGAATGTTTTGAGCTTAAAGTTCCTGAGGGTTAGAGTCCATCATGGCTGGGGCATGGCAACAGAGGGAACTGGAGCAGAAAACCAACCAAACAATCACATCACAGGAAACAGAACTACTGGAAATCTGGCAAGGCTTAAGAACTCTCAAAGTCCCCTCCCTGCCCCCACCCCCACCCCCAGTGACATGCTTCCTCCAGTATGGCCACAGCTTTGAAGACCTCCCAAAACAGTGCAAACAACTGTGGCAAACTGTCCAAATACTTGGAGCCAATGGGGGATGGGGGCCACGTAATTCAAACCTTCGCACCTGAGGTAGGCCGATCCACTTGTTCCTGTCTTCTTCCAGAAAGGAAGTAAGGCACTTGCCCCATAACTGCAAGCATTTGTGTTTATCTAGAACTCTCCGTGTCAGATTAGTCCCCTTCTCCAAAAAGTTTATAAAGTGAACAGAGTGAATTTAGTACAATCTCCCCTCTCCATCATGGTGGAGGATGTGTAGAGGAGCAAGAGGGACCAGGAAACAAAAGCTGGGGAGATGAATCCCCAGTACACTCTTTAAGGGTAAACCCCAACTTCTCCTGAAGTTGTCACCATGTCTACTAGCACCACCAGCCAGAGACCAAGCCTTTACACATGTACCTTGGAGACGCTGTTGAGGTCCAACCATAACAAGCCGTAACAAGCATGTGCTGCTAAGAATCCCTGCAGGCGCCAGTTCCTAACGAGGTCTGCCCTGTGAGGAACCATCTTCCCGCTGTGCCTCTCTTGGTTTTGAGCAGGGGCCGCTGGGCCCTGGTCCACAGGGTGGGAAAGAGGTGCGCAGGAGGGCGTATCAAGGACGGCCGGTGGGTCTCACTCCCACGGCCACCGCCTGAGCTGGCATGTTTGTTTTGTGGTTTTACCTGAGTCAGAGCCCCAGCTATTAACTATGCCCCAGATGATGCAGAAAGCAAGCAGTGAGTCCCTCTTGGGAGAGGCAGAGCTGGGCACTACCTGGGATAAAAGGGAACAATGGCAGGGCAGAAAACTGCCATTCTGCAGAGGTGGGTCTCCCAGGAAGGCTCCTCTGTGGACGGCTTGCTGGGCTCCCAGAATTCCCTGCCTACCTATTCCACTCTTGCCAGAATGGTGCGTCTCAAGGAGAAATGGATAGATTTCACACTGATGCTTTTTTGTTTCTGTTTTTGATTAGAAGGGAAGAAATCACTTTTGTCTTCCTTTCTTCCCAGTAGGCTAAACATGACATCTGACCCCCAGGCTTGGAAAACAACTTCACTAGCTATAGGAGTGATTAGACAGGACAAGAGCCTGGGGTATTCCCTCCCAGAATGAGGAAAACCCAGGCTGTCTATGCTTCTGAAATGAGAAGCAATCAGGAAAGAGCAGCTGTCAAACCTGCCTCCCACCCCCACGGGGCCACCAGGCTGCTGCAGACGTTCCTTAATTGGTTTATTAATCTTACAGTGTGATGTTGGCTCTGCCTTGCTGTCCCTTGCTGTCTAACTGGGCCCGGACTTTGTAAATATGTTTAATTAAGCTCCAAAAGCCACAGGACTTCTCTACGTTGTTTTCTCCCACCAGGCCAGATACAGCCGGAACAGAACTAAACCGGTGGCCCTGCCTCTCTGCCCACCTGTTGCCACCTGAGGTGGGGACACCAGGGGAGGACTCGCTGAGGAAGAGGTGCTCCTCCCCTCTAAGCCTGACTGCTCTGAGGTGGGAGTGGTGGCTACTATTCTGGAAAGAGATATTCATTAAAAGTTCAGGGACAGGGAAGGGCACTTCTGTGTAAAGCTCTCCTGCAGCCGCCCGCCTCAGTTTGGGGAGATTTGCCTGGAGAAGGGGCCCTGTGCTGGGATTCTCTGAACCCCAGGAGACATTGCTCCCACCCTGAAAAGGCAGTAGAGGGAGCATGAGTCCAGGAAGAGAAGGGGAGGTCAGTCAGATGCAAAGATGCAAACATGTCCTACAACTACAGCTTAACAGCCAGGTATCCGCCTGCCTCATCTAGTAAACTAAGTCACAGCAGGAGAACTAGGGTCACACAGCACAGGGTCCATGGGAGGTACACAAGAAGGAGGGGGCGTGGAGTGAAGGTGGACAGGATGGCGAGGAGAGATGGAGGAAGAGAGGAAAGTGGAGAGAGGGATGATGAGAAGGGACAGTGAGGGAGAGGAAAGGAGGGGAGGGGGAGGGAGGGGAGAAAGGAAAGGGTGGGTAGGTGAGTAGGTGGATGAGTGGATTGGGACCAGGAACTCTGCTCACTGTGACACGGATCTGTGGCTCCGGAAAGCCGTGTCACGGTGTTCTTTCCGTGGCAGAGTCCTCGAGGCAGAGGCAGAGAGCGTGGCCAGTGCTGGTTCGTGGGAACTCTGCAGAGCCTATCACCCGAATACCGTGAACAGGAAGGAAGACTCAAAAAAGCAAGTCTGTCCACGTGTTATAAAGAAAGGTCATCAGTAGCTCACCAAGGCTCGCTTTATTTATTTGTCCCTTTGCTTTTACTAAATTGTGTCTGCAGGGTACCTAGAATAAACAAAATTGGGTGAACACTGACTCTTCCATCTGGACAGTTCTAAACATCTGGATGTTCAATATCACATTGACCCCAACTGGCTGTCTCATAGCCACAGAGTTACAGCCCAGAGCAGACGGCGGGCCAGGAGGTTGCACGTGGACCAGCATGCAGAGGCTCGTGCGCCCCAGAAGGTACCGTGAACAGGAAGGAAGATGCAAAAAAGCAAGTCTGTCCACGTGTTATAAAGAGAGGTCATCAGTAGCCCACCAAGGCTCGCTTTATTTATTTGTCCCTTTGCTTTTACTAAATTGTGTCTGCAGGGTACCTAGAATAAACAAAATTGGGTGAACACTGACTCTTCCATCTGGACAGTTCTAAACATCTGGATGTTCAATATCACATTGACCCCAACTGGCTGTCTCATAGCCACAGAGTTACAGCCCAGAGCAGACGGCGGGCCAGGAGGTTGCACGTGGACCAGCATGCAGAGGCTCGTGCGCCCCAGAAGGCCCCTGACATCCATGTTCCAAATCATCTGCGTGCAGTCAAGGATGTCCTAGTTTTATTTTGGAAAACATGATCACTGATCTCGTAGATATGGGAGTAACAGAAAGAGTGAGAAGAGGAATGGGGCAGGGGCAGGACAGCGAGTGAGGAAGGAGCTGGCCAGGGCCCAGCTCTGCGCTGCAGGGAAGGATCACCCTGAAATGGTACATCAGGTGCCATGGCAAGTCTGAGCTGGGGCTTCTCCCGCTGGGGACAACCTCTGGCTGTCCTCACCTCAAGCCCAAGATGCAGGTAGCAGTGAGAACACCCAGCCCTGAGGAGTTCACCCTTCATTGGTCATCCTGTCCTCAGTCCAGCGACGCAACACAGAGAAAGATGGGTGGTGGGGGATGTTCTCCGTCCCTGCAGAGAGTAGAGAAGGACCCTGGCCCTTCCCTGGAAGGATGAAAGAGGCCCTCTGGGTGAGATGCTTGGAAGCTGGGAAAGACTGGCACACACCCCCACACACTACCCCACATGTCCACATATGCTGTATGTACCTAAGACTCACTGAATTCTAAACACATTAAGAGGACGGGATGTAGCTCAGCTGGTAGAGTACTTACCCAACATGCAGCACGGCATCAACCTGGCATGGTGGTGGAGTTCCTAGCACTAGGGAGGTAAAGGTAGGAGGACCAGAAGTTCAAGATCATCCAGAGGATTGTCTCAGCACCCCTGCCTGCCCACTTTGTTACTCCTCTGAACCACCACAGACGTGCCGGACTGGCTTTTGGTTCCTGCACAGGTGACTGGTTCTGGAGCACACAGCTTCCCTGCTTTCCAATGCATTTTCTTCCTTAAGGAGAAGCTGATGTAGGGTTACTTCCCTCTGCTCCTGCCAGCCTGGAGGGGAGGCGGACCCAGGGCTCCTCCAACCCACAGACACCCACACTGTGTTACCCAGCCCTGTATACACGCCTCTACTTTCCCTTTACCCTTCCAGCCTGGAGGAATCGCTCCAGTTACTCCAGGCTACCTACCCCTCACTGTACCCCTACTTGTGAATCTAGCTGTCTGGCAGTGTAGACAATGTTAACTAAAAGAAGAAATAAAGGATAAGTAAACTATCAGCACTGATGCCAACATGATGGAAGAAATGCTCTGAGGTCCAGAGTCCTCCTTCCTGTCTCTGTTCTTCCCTCCTTCCTTCTCTCTTCCCCTTCCTCTCCCTCCCCCACCTCCTCCTCCTCTCTCCATCCCCTCCTCTTCTTTCTTCCTCCCTCTCCCCAACACCTATGGGTCTTACTGTTCAAAGTGGTCCCTGAACCAACAGTGTCAGCTCTCAGTTGTCTGGGAGCAAAATCTCGAGGTGACCTGTAAGCACAGAAACCTTCGGGAAACCCTGCTGTGGCCCCAAGTGTTCCTCAAAGCAACACCGGGTCAGAGTTTCTGAGAAGGGTAACTCAGGGCCACCGTGGCCTGCACTGCTGCCTTGGGGCGAGAGTGGAGCTCCGTCTGGTTCTATCCCTTTTGTACCAGCC
This sequence comes from Nannospalax galili, assembly GCF_000622305.1. NCBI lineage: Eukaryota > Metazoa > Chordata > Mammalia > Rodentia > Spalacidae > Nannospalax > Nannospalax galili. The sequence continues at coordinate 2,038,058 of NW_008360311.1, forward strand.
CCTCACTGTGGTTCCCTTCCAGGTCCCAGCTGACAGGTCCCAGCGGAGCAGGGTCTGCTCTGGCTAACTGCCAACACAGCCTCATTAGTCTGAAAATGCCAACATGGCCCGGCTGGTAACAGTCCTCTCACCTCCCACGCCCACATCCTGGTTCCTTGGAAGCCTAGAGGCGGGAAAGACCACCTTCCTGGAAGGGAGCGAGAGTGAGCACCCAACTGAGCCCTGCCTCTGGCTGAACAGTGGTCCCAGGAGTTCACCCAAGGTCACTCTGAGGTGCCAGAGCCCCGGTGGCCCAGGTGGAGGACTAGATCTGGTGACACCTGAGAGTTACTAAGACCTCTCGGAGATGTTGAGCCGCCCTCAGCCAGTGAAACCAAGGAACTGACCCTTGGAAACCCTTATAAGATGTTTGGACATACAGAGAGGTGCCTTCTAGAAAGCTCTGCAGAAGCTTTGAAGAATGGCAGGAGCTGTTGCCAAGCTTTGAGTCTGTGATTCAAGCTGCCTTCACCCTCCAGCCACGGAGTATGGCCAAGGCCTCCTGCCTCACTCCTCTGGGTGCTGCTACTGTGAATTGACCCCTGAGACTGGAAACTTGTAAGGGATAGGTCTGTTCTGTCTCTCAAACCATCCCCCTGTGCCTGGCACCTGGTCCTGCCACCCTGTGAGCCAGGTACCCATGCTCATAGATGTGAAGGAAGAACAGAGAGTCGGGGGAAGAGGAAGCATAAGAAAAGGCCAGGGAGGGAAGAACCAATGAGGATGGGAGCTTCAGGGTCACATGTCCAAACAGCAAGAACATGATGGACATCAGGATTGAGACTCTGCCACGGGCAGTAGTGCGTCTGCAAACCCAGGTGGGATGATGAACCTGCCAACCCAGGTGAGGCGATGCACCTGCAAACCCAGGGGGAGCAATGAACCTGCACTCCCAGGTGCAGTAATGAGGGTCATGAGTCCAAGGTCAGCATGGGCTACATAGCAAGTTTCAGGCCAGCCTGGGCTTACACACTGAGACCCTGTCTTAAAAACTAAAAGGAAATCAGCCAGGCATGGTGGCACATGCCTTCAATCCCAGCACTCAAGAGGCAGAGTCAGGAGGCCAGTCTGGTCCACATACTAAGTTCCAGGCCATCTGGGGCTATAGGGAAAAGCAAACAAAACCCCACAAAACAATAAAAACTAAAAACAAAAGAGAAAAAAAGAGATGCTTACTGAACGCGGAAGCCATCACCTGAAATGGACCCAGGGAGCACCCCACAGCACAGCTGACATACTAAAACCGAAAGCTTTCTACAGGGGGCGTGCAACACGGACGGTAGGCATCTGGTGTCCGTCTTCTTTACTGCTTTTGTTCTAATGGACAGACAGTCTGGCCCCAGCCAGTCTTGGGGAAGCTGCGGAGAGCAGTGCTCACCGTTATTGAAGTATTTGCTGAGTCAATACTGCCCTCTGCTGACCACAAGTCTCACATCTTGGACAGCTCTGACCAGCAAAGGGCTGGATCAGCTTGCTCCCACCCAGGCCTGTGCTTCATCCCTCCCTCCCGTGGCACCCCTTTGTCCTGACCACCCACAGCCCCCAGATCTGTTAGGACCCAGGCACAGTAAAGGACACCAGACAGAGACCCAGCAGACCTCAAACAACTGGCCAGGCCAGCCAACGGCTTTGCAGTTTCGTTGGCCTGCAGCTGTTTACTGAGCATCTTTGGGGAGGCACAGTCCTAAGGCCATATGTGGAGCAAAGCGCCAGACCGACCTTGGAGCCTGAATTTCTTCTTGGTGAAATAGGGATTCTCTTTTCTTAGAGTGAAGCAGCACCATAAAGCAAAGACTAAGCAAGAGTGTAATAAACCACTGGCTCCAAACACATTGAGAGTTAGACTCAAGTCACCTTTGTGTGTGTGTGTGTGTGTGTGTGTGTGTGTGTGTGTGTGTAGACATAGGTGTCCTGCTCTATCACTCTCTGACTTCCTCTCTCAAGACAGGGTCTCTCACTGAACCTGGAAATCATGGTTTGCTTGTTTTGTCGTTCTGAGGTTGTGTTTGTTTGTTGGCTAGGCTGGTGGCCAGCAATCCCTAGACATCCTTCTGTCTCTGCCCCTCACAGCACTTAGTTACAGGCACATGCATGGCCTTGCTCAGATTTTTACCTGGGCTCTGGGATCCAAACTCAGGTCTTCACATGTCCTAGTTTGTTCTTCATTGCTGTGACAAAATACTCTGACACTACCAACTTGGGGAGGAAAGGGTTTATTTAGCTTACATATCCCAGGTCACAATTCATCTGGGAGCCCAAGGTAGGAACTCAGAGCAGGAACCTGGAGGCAGGAGCTGGAGCACAGGCCATGGAGGAACGCTGCTTACAGGCTTGCTCCCTTGCCCCTGCTCAGCTTGCTTTCTTATGCAACACAGGCCCACCTGCCCAGGGATGGCACCACCCACAGTGGGCTGGGCCCTCCCACATTACTCAACAGTCAAGAAGATGCCCCACAGACATGGCCACAGGCCAGTCCAATGAAGGCAATTCCCCAGTGGAGGGTCCCTCAACCCAGGCATGTCAAGTTGACACTAAAGCTGTCCAGCACACCATGCTTGCACAGCAAGCACTCTTACTTACTGAGCCATCTCCCCAGCCCATGATCCATCTTTTAAAGCTGGATTTCCCAGTGGTGTGTTGACTTTAAGTGAATGATTGTTAAGTATTCCAAGTTCACGGATGCCTCAGTATCCCTACCAAGGAAAGGAGTACTGAAGAATGGACTGTCTTGAGCAGAGTTGGCCTGTGGGGCCAGGTCCCCATTCAGCCGAAGCAGAGATGAGGGCTGGTTCTCTCCTCAGGCCTGGCTTTGCTGCCTCTTTCATTCTCAAACCTGACCTGTATCAGAATCCTCTGAGGGGGTTGTGAGAAGATTGTTGGCCCCACCTCAGTAGTATGGCTGTGCTCCACACAGACACTGGAGAGCCCAGGCTAACAGGTGCCCTGCTCCTTACAGCAGCAGCTTCTGACCATCACTGACCAGGGAAAACGACCTGAAGACTCCTCTCTGTGAATCTACTGTCCCCACCAGAAGTGATGACCCCAGTCACACACCCATTCCACCGACTCCAGCAGTGCTCAGAGTCCTGCCCACACCCCAGGAAGGAGTCCTCTGCGCTGCTGGAAGAGATGAAGTGAACAGTGGTGGGTGGACACAGACTGTCAGTCACACCACTCACAGCCTCTCTGTGATGATGATGGTGGTGGTGATGGTGGTGATGGTGATGGTGATGATGATGACGGTGGTGGTGATGGTGATGGTGGTGATGTTGGTGATGATGGTGGTGGTGGTGCTGATGCTGATGATGGTGGTGGTGATGATGGTGATGGTGGTGATGACGGTAATGATGATGGCAGTGATGATAGTGGTGATGATGATGGTGGTGATAATGGTGATGATGGTGGTGGTGATGATGATGGTAGTGATATTGGTGAGGATGTTGGTGTTGGTGGTGATGGTGGTGGTGGTGCCCAACATCTCCATTTTATAAATGAGAAAACTAAGACACAGCATAGCTATGTAACTAGAAAGAGAGAGAACTGGGATTGTAATTGAACCATTCTGACCCAGGAAAGCATTTGTGGGTTTTGTTTGTTTGTCTGTTTGTCTGTTTGTCTGTTTGTTTGTCACAGGGCAGGGTCTCCCTGTAGCCGCAGCCAGAACTTACTATGTAGACCAAGCTAGCCTCCATCTCATAAAGATCCATCACCTCTGCTTCCCAAGTGTTGGGAGGAAAGGTATACACCATGCCCAGTGTGTCTGGGAGTTAGCAGCAGAGCGCAGACTGAGTACTGGATGGCCAGCAGAGAGCGCTGGCCCAGCTCTGCGAGCCTGAATTGCACTCAGCCCTGTCACTCACTCTCTGAGTCCTCTCCTGGCGTCTCATCTCATCATGAGGTGTCTGCTAGCCCAAACACAGAACACACCATGGTCCTTGATAGAGCATGTAAGGGCGTCAGTCGTCGGCTTCCGAATGTCAAGTCTCTTCCCTGGGGTTCAGTCTTCCCATTTCCTGTTTTCCTTAGTGAAAATTTCAAAATCTCCTTGGCAAAACAGAGTTTCAAGGCAATCTGGAAACGTTAGCTATTTTGTTTAACCATCAAAGAAAGACACAGTCTCTTCTCTCTCTCTCTCTCTCTCTCTCTCTCTCTCTCTCTCTCTCTCTCTCTCTCTCTCTCTCTCTCTCTCTCTCTCTCTCTCTCTCTCTCATAATTTCAGCTGATATCAAAGCCACCTCTGCTGCCAGGAATCTGGCTGAGAGCGATGACTGAGGATTAATTACAGGCTCCAATCAGTCATTCTGCGTTGAAGATCTGGACTGTGAAGGGTCTCCAGCCAGTTCAGGAATGTGCTTGGCATTCCTAAAGGCACCATCCCATGGAGTCAGGACCGAAACAGTTCTTATGAGTCTCTAGGTGGTTAAAAGCATAAAACAAATCTTTCCTTTCTTGCAAGAGTGCCTGTCAGATGAATCAGCAGAGGGGATTCTGCTTTGCAAAACACAACAGTGACTGCTTGCCTGCTGGCAACTTCTGACACCCAGAGCATGCTACACGCAGCTCCTGAGGGGGAGCACCTGGGCCCACGCACACTCCAGCTCAAGAATGAAAACAAGTGGACTGAGGATTCCACACCATCACCACACATGGCTGGGGAAGGCAGCAAAGACCATGGCCTGGTCTCTCAGCTTTTGATGTGTGGCAGCCGCGGGCTGACCTTTTCCCTTACTGCAGCACCACCCAAGTTCAGCCTTAGCCCCTTGGGGGGTGCAAGAGGTTATCTGCTGTTAGAACTGCCATGACCAAATATCACAGACTGGGTGTCACAATTCTGAGATCAAGAGGTTGGCGGAGCTGCTTCTCTGAAGAAATGAGGGAGAACTGCTTCTGATTTCTCTCCTGATTTATGGTGGGTTTGCTGGCCATCTTTGCTGTTGTCTTCCAGAAGCATCCCAGTGTCTCCATCTTCACCTGCACATGGGGGCTCCCCCATGTGTATGATGTACCCCAAACTCCCCTTTCAATAAGGATACTAGTCTTACAGGATTAGAAATTGACCATGGTCCATCTAAACTTAATAACTTGTTCAGTCGACCTGCTTCTAAACTAGGCCACAATCCAGAGCCCTGACCTTGAGTCGTAGCAATGAACGCAGAAGGCACAGGACGAAAACCTTAGCAGGAGCACACGCCCTCAACCACCAACTCCTCTGCTAGGACACATGAGGATGCCGGCGCCCAGAATACAAATACAAAGAAACCATTAATTAATTAGATGCTAGATCTAATTTCTTTAGTCTTGCAGCCCATCAACACAGACCAGTGATCCGTCTGAGAATAGCAACTCAAATGCCTCCTTCCCCCACACCACACCCCTGATACATGCCAGATATAAAGCTTTCTCCAAACTTGATCCAAGATTATTTTTGCTGCTGGGGAGGGGGTGAGTGACGAGCTAAAGGATGTTAAAACTGGAGATCCTTCTGTCTCGGATTCCCTAGATCTGGAGGTCCCATGCCCCAACATTTTATGTGAATACTCGGGGTGCCTCCTATCTACCCTTCAGCAAGGGTCCCTTCTGCAGGGACCACAGCCACTCTCTGAAGTTGGGTCTGTGCTCGGGCTGCTGTGTTGTTCCGGGGAGCCCTGCCAGCCACCCTGGTGTCACCAGCTTTACTTCTGACCTGTCATTCTTCCCTGTAAAGAGTCGCTGATCCATCCCCTCTACCATGTCCTGAAACCCTGTGCTCCCAAGCTTCACCTGTATGCAGGGAAAGGGGGAGGGTGGCTTCCCCCTCGTGACCTGCAGCAAGTGAGCTCCCACACAGCACTGCTTGTGCCTCAGACCGTTTGCTGGAACAAATTCTACTTTTATCTAGAATCAGCTTTCTTCTGGAGGACACATGTTAACACTTAGCAAAGATGACTTCAAGTAAGATGCTAACGGCCACGCTCCTCCCCTCGCACCGGTAGGATCTTCTCCAGAATCAAGATGATCGTGTCTCAGAGGACTTCCCTGAGAAGGCTGCTTGGCTGCTGCATGCTAATAGAACAATCTCTCTGGTTTGACAGGAAGTGATGATTACATCTGAGCCCATCAGTGAAAATACATGGAGGCCCTCTCCCGTAGTGGGCATGCAGTGAGGCTCTCCCCCATGAGTGGGCGGACGTACATTGAGGCCCTCTCCTGTCAGTGGACATATGCCAAGGTCCTTCCCGTAGTAGACATACCTTGGGATTCTTTTCCGTCAGTGGATGTTGAGAGTCTTTCCTGTTGGTAGGTATGTGTTGAATCTCTCTTGCCCATCAGTGGACATACCTTCAGGTTCTTTTCTCTGAGTGAATGTTCACAGATTCTTTCCCAGGCAGCTCCGCTCATCAGCTCCCCAGATTAGCCCAGGTATGTTGGAATCTTTCTCATAGTCACCATTTATTAAACATCTACTAAGTTCCAATCACATATTAAGAACTAAGGCAATAAACATGAGCATAATACATTCTCTGGCGTTAAAGAATTTGCCGTTTAAAGCTGGGTGTGGGGTTGTGGATGCAGCTCAGCCAGTAGAATACGTGCTCAGCCCAAAGCTCTGTGTTCCATCCCCAGCCATGCATGAAACTAGGTGTGGCAGCACATGCTGCAATCCCAGCACAGAGGAGGTGGCGGCAAGTCTCAGTTTCTTTTCTCATTGCTGTGATAAAACAGTCTGACAAAATCAACGTAAGGGGCAAAGGGTTTGTTCTACCACAGTTTGAGGGTGCGGTGCATCACTGCAGAGACATCAAGGCACCAGGAGCCTGAAGCAATGAGCCATGTGACATTCACACTCAGGAAGGAGAAAGCAACTGCATACTAGTGCTCAGCTCACTTTCTCCATATTCAGCCCAGTGTCTCTACTGCCCACAGTAGGTGCTGCCCACAGTTGTCAGGACTTCTCACCTGTTAGCCTGCATAAAACGGGGCCTCACAGGCTTAGCAGGAGGCCCTCTCCCAGATGATTCTAAATCTCATCAAGTTGACAATTGAGATTAAACATCATAAAGCAGAAGGACCAGGAGTTCAGAGGCATCCTTGGCTACCAAGGGAGTTTGAGGCTAGCCTGGGCTAGAGACCCTGTCTCAAAAAACCAAGTCAAATCAAATAATCCTAGGTAGGGTGGCACACACTTGCAGTCCCAGCATTCAAGAAACTGAGGCAGGAAGGCAGAGTTTTAGGTCATCCTGGACTATATACTGAGATGCAATCTCCAAACACACACACACACACACACACACACACACGGAGAGAGAGAGAGAGAGAGAGAGAGAGAGAGAGAGAGAGAGAGAGAGAGAGGAACTTGTAGCGCCTCTGGAGAAACATTCGTGAAGATCTTTTCAATGCAAAATCATAAATTGAAGAATCAAATGTGTAAACCAATTAATAGAGCAATAGGACACTGGGAGAGGCCCTCACTAGGTCCTGAGCAGGTAGCTCAAGGAGGTGAAGTCTGAGACGGTCAGAAAGGTAGGAAAGGCATAGTGTTCCTGATGAACGCACATGCTGAGAGCCATGAAACCTGAGACAGCTCAGTGTGTATGGGAGGCTGGATACTGCGGTCACCACCAACGGTGGCCGCTCCTCTGTTCTCATAGGTGCCGCTCCTTTGTTCTCATGGGCGTCAAGGCTGCTCCTCTGCTTGCCCTGGGCTGAGGCCACTCTTCTGCTTGCCCTGTTCTGCCTCCTGTCATCGCTGCTTCTGCCCAGTACCCGACCCCAGGGCTGGTGAAGAGACTGTGTCAGCAGAGCTGCATTCAGACACAAGAGACCAGATTCAGTGACACAGGTTTGCTTTATTGCAGGAAGGCACAAGCTTATATAGGGGTAGTGGTCCAATCACAGCACAGCAAGTAGGATACCTCATTAACATAACAGGTTTAGCATCCTATCACAGTACAGCAAGTAAGATACCTTATTAGCATCATCCTATTAGCATAACAGACTTAATGTCCTATCACAGAATAGAGGGTAGGATGCCTCATTAGCATACTGGGTTTCAGATTACAGAGCCTGGATTCCTGGAAGCCACGTGACCCTGACAGTTGCAATATCACCCTAGGCTCAAGCCTGTCTCCCACAGGATACTACACGTGCGCTATACACTTCGGGCTGATCCTACAGGAACCAGGGAATCAGGAAAAGCTTCTAAACAAGAGTGGTGGGCTAGGACTTGCATTTCTGATCATTCATTCCATCAGGGTCAGTGAAGAACTGTGTTGGAAGAGTGACATCACTGGATGGGGACAGACCCATCCAGAGCCTCTTAACTGAGATGCAATCAAGCCATGAAGAGATAGAGAAGAAAAGGGAAACTCAAGCACTATTTAGGTGTGAAATCAGCAAGATCAGAGATTTGCTGAGTGTGGGAGGGCTAGGGAGGTAGGGCACTATAGGTGGAGTGCTGGGACTTCAGGCTTATGTCAGGAGCTGGAGTTTTAAGCTGAAAACTCCCCTGGGTTTGATGTTAGGATCAGGAGTTGAAAGAGTCAGGGGTGGAAAAGAAAGAAATCGACCTCAACAATCCAAACTGCCCTTTATTAGTCAATGAGGGCTGACTACAGACAGCAGGAGTCTGCAGTAGCCACACCCGACAAACAGCAGAGGAACCTAGGCACCTTTGTGTATGTAAATAGAGTCATGGGATCATGGGAGTTGAGTAGGGATATTTGTAAAAGATTCAGGGCCTGCTTTCTTTTCTGATAGGGTCCCAGAAGGACTTGTTTGCAGAAGAGAACCTGTTTGCAGAGGCTGCCTTACGGTTGGGAGTTATGGGGACCCTGGACAGACTTGTTTGTGGAGCAGGACTGGCTTTATGGTTTGAGGCCTTTAGCGTGTGCCTGAGATCACAGGGACAATGGCAGGGCAGGGAAGTGGTGGGAGACTGGGGCTCCCTCTGCACCTCCACCTCACCCAGATCCTGCACTAACCCAACTTCACAGTTCCCACTTCCCCATTTTAAACTTCCTGAGCTTCAGATGTCTGTAGAATGCCAGGGTGGTGTTCACCCCACCCTCAGAGAATTCACTTTCTTATGGAGAAGACAGACAGGCAGGATCTGAATCCCAATGCTCCAGTAGCTATGATTCCACACTCCAGTGTCCACACTTCCAACCCGCAAAGAGCTCTGTCAATCCAAGAGGAATTTTCTGGTTTGTTTTTTTTTTTATGGTGCTAAGGATTGAACACATGACCTTCCACATGCTAGGCAAGTATTCTACCACTAAACTACATACCCAGCCCATTGAATGGAATTTTTAAATATAAAACTGAGGTCCTTTGACAGAAAAATTGAACTGGATGGATTCAGGCTCAGTACTTAACCCTCTAGAAGTATCTAGGGATGAGTCACATGTAGCTGCAGGAGCTTCATTAGAGCCACATGTTAAGAGGAGTGTGACCCAGCAGAAAGAGGGGCAGGTGTGCCCAAAAGGGGAAAGTGAGCTGTGTAGACCCCACCAGAGATGGACATCATGCTCACGATGACCTCCCCCATCATGATCACATCTTTCCATAAGTAAGGAGACAAATGGGATGAACATTACCCCTAGCACCTGCAGATTTGCCTGAAGTCACGCAGGGATTCTGAAAATAAAACCTTCCGTAAGATAAGATGAGATTTTTGTTCAAGGGCACTGAGCCTTTGTTGTGCTGAGAGTTCTGGTCGGCTGACTTCTCCACTTCACTTTTTGTTTTTTCCACATTGACTCACCAACTGCCGGCCTCCCTGCGTTCTGTCCCACCCTTCCCCTGGCCGGTGGTGCAGACAGTGAATTATTTCATTATGGAGATTTCAGAGTGAGGCATGAGCTCTCCTTGAAGCACAGCTAGGAATCCTCTGAACAGGAGAGGAGAGATGCTTTTAAAAACTTTTCTTTACACTTAACAATTTATTTATTTAGTGTGTGTGTGTGTGTGTGTGTGTGCGCGCTGTGTGTGCGCTGTGTGTGTGCGGTGTGTGTGTGTGTGCGCTCTGTGTGTGTGTGTGTGCGGTGTGTGTGTGTGTGCGCTCTGTGTGTGTGTGTGTGCGGTGTGTGTGTGTGTGCGCTCTGTGTGTGTGTGTGTGCGGTGTGTGTGTGTGTGCGCTCTGTGTGTGTGTGTGTGCGGTGTGTGTGTGTGTGCGCTCTGTGTGTGTGTGTGTGCGGTGTGTGTGTGTGTGCGCTCTGTGTGTGTGTGTGTGCGGTGTGTGTGTGTGTGCGCTCTGTGTGTGTGTGTGTGCGGTGTGTGTGTGTGTGCGCTCTGTGTGTGTGTGTGTGCGGTGTGTGTGTGTGTGCGCTCTGTGTGTGTGTGTGTGCGGTGTGTGTGTGTGTGCGCTCTGTGTGTGTGTGTGTGCGGTGTGTGTGTGTGTGCGCTCTGTGTGTGTGTGTGTGCGGTGTGTGTGTGTGTGCGCTCTGTGTGTGTGTGTGTGCGGTGTGTGTGTGTGTGCGCTCTGTGTGTGTGTGTGTGCGGTGTGTGTGTGTGTGCGCTCTGTGTGTGTGTGTGTGCGGTGTGTGTGTGTGTGCGCTCTGTGTGTGTGTGTGTGCGGTGTGTGTGTGTGTGCGCTCTGTGTGTGTGTGTGTGCGGTGTGTGTGTGTGTGCGCTCTGTGTGTGTGTGTGTGCGGTGTGTGTGTGTGTGCGCTCTGTGTGTGTGTGTGTGCGGTGTGTGTGTGTGTGCGCTCTGTGTGTGTGTGTGTGCGGTGTGTGTGTGTGTGCGCTCTGTGTGTGTGTGTGTGCGGTGTGTGTGTGTGTGCGCTCTGTGTGTGTGTGTGTGCGGTGTGTGTGTGTGTGCGCTCTGTGTGTGTGTGTGTGCGGTGTGTGTGTGTGTGCGCTCTGTGTGTGTGTGTGTGCGGTGTGTGTGTGTGTGCGCTCTGTGTGTGTGTGTGTGCTGTGTGTGTGTGTGTGTGCGCTGTGTGTGTGTGTGTGTGCGCGCTGTGTGTGTGTGTGTGTGTGCGCTGTGTGTGCGCTGTGTGTGTGCTGTGTGTGTGTGCTGTGTGTGGGTATGCACGTACCCTGGCACATGTGTGGACGTTAAAGACAACCTGTAGAAGTCCTTTCTGTCGATCATGTGGGTCCCAGGGATCAAACTCTGTGCGCGCTGTGTGTGTGTGTGCGCTGTGTGTGTGCGCTGTGTGTGTGTGTATGTGTGTGTGTGCGCTCTGTGTGTGTGTGTGTGTGCGCTGTGTGTGTGTGTGTGCGCTGTGTGTGTGTGTGTGTGGTGGGTGGGTGGGGGGGTGTGGTG
>NW_008360311.1:2049885-2056875 GCF_000622305.1 Nannospalax galili
TGTGTGCTGTGTGTGGGTATGCACAGGCCCTGGCACATGTGTGGACGTTAAAGGCAACCTGTAGAAGTCCTTTCTGTCGATCATGTGGGTCCCAGGGATCAAACTCAGATGGGGAAAGAAAATTAAAATTAATTCAGAAAAACCCCAGAGCAGATACCCTGAGAAAACAGCCCTCCTACAAGAAGAAAGCTTCCTGGGGAAGGAGACATGGCTGAGTGGTTAAGAGCACTGGCTGCTCTTGCAGAGGATCTGGGTTCAGTTCCCAACACCCACATGGCAACTACCGACCATTCGTTACCTCCAGTTCCAGAGACTCCAATGACCTCTTCTGACCTTGGGCATTGTACAACATGGGTGCACTTTCATAAATACAGGCAATACACACATACACATAAAAATAATAAAAAAATTTTTTTGGTCTTTTTGAGACAGGGTCTCCCTGTAGCCTCAGATGTCCTGGAACTCACTATGTAGAGCAGGTTGGCCTGGAACTCACAGAGATCCACCTGCCTCTGCCTCCCGAGTGCTGGGATTAAAGGTGTGAGCCACCATGCCCAGCTAATAAAGTATTTTTAAAGAGAAAAAATAGGTGTATGTTGCGTTTGTTTTTATGTCTGCAAATACACTTTCCTGCTTGGAATTCCAGCTCATGCCCCTCCCCTTTGACTCATAGGATAGAGACCCTGTTCATGGCCTCAGGTCACACAGACTGTGTATGGGCCACAGTCAGGTAGGATAGAAGGACCCTGGTGCCCACCAATGCCAGAGTGGGTCTGGGAAGCTGTTATTATCGATAAATATTGTAAAGAACGTACTACCTGTGCTCAGGCTTTGGAGATTATCCCTTGGGTCTGCTGCCAGCAGGCTCAGGCATAAAGCTGGGATTTCCCATTTTGTCCCCCGTGGTATCTGATTTGAAAGCAGCAGCTCCCACTACATTTTCCCCCACATTTGGTTCCTGGACTGGGATGACCCTCCCAGGATCGAACCCTCTACACGGAGGGCAGCAGCTTCCTTTTAAAGGAAAAGCAAGATGTACAGTGGTGACAGAGGCCAAAGAAATAGAACCAGGGCTCCTCCCTGTGGGAGGGTCAGCCCAAGGAGCAGAGCTGCTAGCCCTAATCAGGGCTCTGGGGATAATCAAAGGACAAAGAGTAAACATTTCCACAGACTCAAAACATCCCCCACCCCATGCAGAAAGCCATCTATAAGGAGAGGGGGGTTGTTCACTGCAGGAGGGAAAGCAATCAAAAATCAAACTGAGAGGTCGGCAGAACTGTGCCAACATCCCACCCACACGCCCCAGTGGCCTCTATGGTCAGCCTCCCATAATCATCACCCAGTGGCTGTCAAGACCTGGCGGCAGTCCTCAACAATGTTAGGAATCTGCGAAGGCTACAGATTTCAGAAAGCAAGGCCAAGGACACTGGGGTAGTGCCGTCCTGGAAGCTGCGGGACCTCCCAATGGTCACTCAGAGACTCTGGGGTTGGAGGCCTGTGAGCTAATGGCCTATTGTAAGGACCTGGGTTCTTCTTTCGCCCACAACAAAAACCTTGGCGAACACCTTGGTCCACAGTGGGGTCACTGTGCTGAGTGAGGACTGGAAACAGCCAGTGTGTGACCTGCGACTCTGAGAATCCCCTCAAGGTCACTTTGCATGCCCTGCACCCTGCTTTGACTACACCAGGAGCTGGTCAGTCTACACATGGCTGAAGTTTGAGGACTACAGCCAGCACCTGAGGACTCTACAGCCCCAGCCCTGCCCATCACAAGCCTGGAGGCCAACTGGTCAACACACAGTGGACGCCTAAGGAATTGAACAGAAGACACCAGGGAAGTATGGTCAAAATGTCACCATGTTCACTTAAGTTTAATGATATTGCTAAACTTACTGTTTTCCATAGGTCTAGCCGAGACGGCCCCAAACAACAGGAGCCAGTCAGAAAGAGTGACACTAGCCACATTCTACTTACGTAAATGGGCCTGCTCAGGGGAGTTATCTGCTTTTTATAATAACAATCCTACTACCCAAAAGAAACTGCCTCCTACTGCTGATGCTCCACCCGCCAACTCAAGCTCCCTCAGAACTGGAGGAATGTTCCAAAGGGGCTACATCTGTCTGTTGCTTTCATAGAAAAACAAACAAAATCTACATTAGATTCACAGGCTGTTCTGTTACCTGCTAAGTCATCCTAAGTCTCCCCTGTTCCTAAGGCCTCTCCCCATCTCTGGGCCCAACCCTACTCCTGTGCTGTTGCATAGCCACACAGCCAAACCATCACAATGGTAATACCCACACTTACTCCTGTGTCCCAAGTGATTGCTCTAACACTAGGGGGGGGGCACTCTCTGCACTGGAGACAGGAAGCTATTCTGAACAGAAAAACTAAAACCAAAGTACAGGGTGGAGGAGATGGCTCAGCAGTTAGAGCACTGACTGCTCTTGCAGAGGACCTTGGTTCAATTCCCAGCACCCACATGGCAGCTAACAACCATCAGTAACTCCAGTTCCAGGGGATCCGACGCCCTCTTCTGACCTCTGCAGGCAGTGCACTACGGGTCCCCTTACACACATGCAGGCAATACACTCATACACATAAAATAAAATGATAAACATTTTTAAATTAAAAAAATAAAACAAAGTGCAACAGGGCAGCCTGATCAAACTTGCCCTGATGTCCCCCAGGCATGTTGAAACCAGTCAGGAATAGTCAGAGATGTGGCCTGACGATTAAAAAAATGAATTACGAAAAGACAGCAGGAAACAGCAGATTCTTAGCACTGGTGGACACAGGTTTTGAACTGGGCACCCTGGCTTCTCCTGCAGGCCCCCACCTGCACTCCTTCTGGCACTCCCGTTCAGTCCCTGCGTCCTTGTGCTAACTGGGTCCCCTCCCCTAGAGGTCCTGCATTGCCAAATGCTTCTCCATTCACAACTATCAACCAGTTAATCTGGACACTATAACAGAAGATTATGCTCCTCAGGTAAATTAAGCGGGCATCAAAGGGGAGGGGGATGTTAATTGAAGAATTAAACTAAAATTAATTGGGAAAAAAAAACCAGAGCAGGTTGCTTGAGAATCGGTCCTCCTGCTGGCTTTACAAGAACGGCTTCTGTTTTACCTAGTTGTCCCTGGTGTCTGATTTGAAAACGGCAGGTTCCCATTACAATTTTCCCACCACAAGGTCTTCAGGCTTGGCTGCAAGCACCTTCACCTGCTAAGCCATCTCTCTGGCCCAATCGAAGCTTTAAGTAGAGGAACCGGCCCATGCAGAGATGCCTGCCGGGGAAACCTCAAGATGGTGGTATCTCCCAGTCTCCCCACTCCTGGCTTATGTCCCCCTGTTGGGGTAGCCCCTCTACTCCCCACAGGAATCCTAGGATATGATGACTTACTGGTCACGCAGCCATCACCACCCTCTCCAGTCTCTGGGTGTCTAATCTTTCTCTCCTCACCTGGATTACAGGTGCCCCCCCACCCCCCACCCCCACCCAATGCAGGCTGCATGTGAACCAGAACAGCTATGAATACCTCTCAGCACAAAGCTGTAAACTTACTTTAAAAATTATGAGGTTGGGTTTTTTTTTGGGCGGGGGGAGGTTAGCAATTTGTTGCTTGATTGATTAATGATTGATTGATTGGTAACTCAATTGCAGGATTCTCCAGTGTGGACTTTTGTGACAAGATAACGTCTTGTCACAATGTCAAAGCCTGGGCAGACTTTAAGGACTGCACTTTCTAGAACTTGGAGTGATGGAAGGCTTGGGGCCTGGCTTTGCCTCTGTCCTTCAGTGCTCTCCCCTGGCCTAGTACAAAACAAAGCAAAAATCTTCCCCCCACCTCTTTCCCACACCCCCTTGGACCTGCAGCCCAAACAGGGAGCTGATTCAACAGTGCGCCTGAGCCTTTTCTGTCGGTGCTGAACGCCGGCCTTGCCACTCCTGTGAGAACGCAGCCCTGCCTTTGCAATTGCCTTTGTGGCTGTTTTCCCCAAGGCTTTTCAAAGCTGTACAGAACATTCTTTCTGCGTCCTCCCACCTGTTGGGGGTGGGAGCACTGCTGAGAGCTGAGTCAAAACAAGCTGAGAAGAGGTGGCGGTGCCCACCACACCCAGTCCCCATGCTGCGGGCTGGCCTTGGCTGAGGAGTAAAGTGTCGAGAATTGCCCGCTGCGCCTGGTTTCCATGCGCTGGGGGAGCAGCCATTGTTCTGTCTGCAAACCTGGTGCAGCATACTCTGTCCCTCTCTGTGCTGGGCTCCTTCAATCCAGCTCCAAAGGTCATGTTTGGACCATGGTGCGGAGAACACTCAGGCAACAGGTCTGGTGTCTAAATCATCAGGTAACTGTTTCCTTCCTCTACGGTCCATGTTTCTCCTGTTTCCTGCTTCTCTCCAGTTCAGTTATGTAAATGTTCTACCTCAGGAACTGGCCAGTGGACACGGGTTTCACCTCAGAACCCGGGGCTCCTGAGACCCTGGAATGGTGGAGGGGAGAGTCAGAGCAGAGCAAGTGGAGCTCACCTCCCTGCGGTGGGGGGGGGGGGGGGTCTAGGCTGAAGACAGCTGGAAAGAGGGTTCTAGAGTCCCCTTCCCCCAGGGCCAGTCCTGCTAGCCACCTTCCCGGGCCGCTAGTAAGGATGAGTTCTGTGGTTTTCCAGCCCCGACTCTGTCTCCTAACCAGGGCATTCTTGGTCTTCCTGGAATGTTAGAGCGTTTGGAACTCAGGATCACAGTTCTTAGAAAAGACAGATATCCCAGGAGGGGAAAATTCCTGTCACCCCTGGGACAGTCAAGGCCTTGCTGTTCATGGACGTCTGACTTGTAGGTGTGCACACCTGTGTCCCACATATGCCCTCCACAGAGATACCCCTTCCCAGCCCATCTGCGGTTTACCCACTCTCTAGGGCTGCTTGACTGGCTGTGTGGATGGATCCGACCCTCAAGGGTCCTCTTTCAACCTGCTTTTCATTGTCCCAGCACCTCCCCTCCCTAATCTCACTAATTCTAGGACCACCCCCCTTGAAGAAAGTGTTCCCCTATTTGAATTTTATGCCTGAGAAACTGAGGCTCAGAAACATCAAGAAAATTAAGAAAGGGCTGGAGAGAGGGCTCAGCAGGTAAGAGCACGCACTGCTCTTCCAGAGAACCTGGGTTCAGTTCCAGCACCCATAGCAGGTGGCTCTCAACTGCCTGTCCAACTCCAGCAGATCTCTTCTGGCCTCTTCACGCACCGGCACTCATGTGCATATACACAGACATATAAATAATACAATAATTTTTAAAGAAACCTATTGAGGTTCACATTGCCTTAGCAGAGCACCCCAAAGTTGCCCCCAAGTCAGCCTCTCCCATGTGACTCTTAACATCCTCATACAGTGATCATCATTCCAAGTCTATCCAGAAAAGACCCTCCTGAAGGCCAGCTACTGCCTCAGCTGAACTTTCTAGAATGCCTGCTCTGTGCTGGGCTCTGTAGAGGACAGAGAAGACTAGTAGGGTCCCTGTGGCCCTACTGAGTCCTTTTCACGGATGTTCAGGGACTAGATCACCATCCCTGGAAAGTTTACAGAGGGTAGACACCCTGGTAGTGACTGGCCCAGATCGTCCCTCCTGAGGGAAACGAGGACAAAGAAGGAGGTTTCTGGAAGGTGGGAAGTGAAGGGTGAGCCCAGCAGACACCTGGACCTCACTCACTGGCCCTCCAAACAATAAAACGGAGCAGTCACCACCTGGGTCAAAAATGCGGAGGAAGACGGGCGGCTGGACAACGGAATGTCCTCCTCTGAGCCACTAGAGGGCAGTGCAGCTCGCCGGAAGAGGCACGAGCCGAAGCAAGCCAGGAGGCAGCGGCCTGGAGGAGGAGGCCAAGGTTCCACATCCTTCTGTCTCACGCGACCCTAACAACAGACCGTGGTGGGGGCAGACTGAGACCTGCAACCCAGTTTGACACTGGAGGAAAGGACGATCTGTGAATCTTAGACTGGGGACAACCCAGCTGAGAACAGCTTAGACTCCAGGGTCCCTGGGCCCCAACCGCAGGTCGAATCCAGGGCTGTGCAAATGGTGAAGTGGCTGAATCTGGGAGAGGGGTTCTCCCACTGACTTCTCTCCTTCCCAGGGCAATCCCTTCCATCTGTCCATTCCCAGGGAACTAGGAGGAGACAGAAAAAAGAGATGGAAACCCAGGACTCTAAGAGGTCTTAAGTTTGGATGAGATGGGTGAGAGATCCACAGCCGCACTACCCAACACCCCTCCACACACCGGCTTCTCCAGGTGTGGTGACCTTGGAGAGTCATTGCTCCTTCTACCAGCTGTGGCTATACAGAGCCTAGCTGCTGGTGGGTGCTCAGAGACCCTGGTATCTGCTAAGGACCAGGAGCAGCTCCTCACATAGGAACTGGCCAGGGCAGGGCAGAATTGAGAAGCCCAGAGTGATGAGCTTCATTTCACTTGGCCCTTCTCCCTCTCCTCCCCACCCCCACCCCCCTTCCTGGACATGTCACCATACTAAGGCCAGAGTACTTGAGAACAGGTCCAGGACCACAAAGGTAATAGATTCTTCCAGAGCAAGGGCACATGACAAATGTGGAGGTGCAGAGTTCTGCCACACAAGGGAAGGTCCTGACATGGCAAGCCAACTCCAACACTAACTGGTTGGGCCGAGTGCCAGCACAGATCCCGGAGCTGTGGAACAGAGGGTCTTCCCTGGCCTTGGGAACCCTGGAAAGAGTGGTCACTGTCACCAGAGGAGACTTTACAGGGCCAGGTCAAATAACATGAGTGTCTCCCAAGCTTCAGGAACAATGTGGACCAGGGCATCGTGCGAAAAGCCCATTGCTCAGTGTCCTGGCAGAGAGGTCTTATTGCTTAAGGGAAATCAACAAGAAGTCCACGTCTGCATTGATTGAAGGCTGCAGGCAGGCCTTCACTGTTCGCGATTTCCATTCCCACCCTCCCTTGCCCCCATCCTCCTCTACCTTCCCCTTC
>NW_008360311.1:2056956-2060415 GCF_000622305.1 Nannospalax galili
CTTCCCGCTGACTCTGGTAATGCAGCTCCTTCCCACCCCAGGACATTTACACAAGCTGCTCTGGTTTGTTTTTTCCTTCCTCTTCTCTCCTCTAATTCACTGTCCTCCTGGGCAGGTCATTGCCCATCCTGAAAGCTGATCAGAGATCTAAACGAACACAAAGGACAAGGCAGAAGCAGGGGGTCAGGATTGCAGGATTCTGAAGGCAGAGGAAACACTCTGCCCTTCTAAGTGCACCGTTCCCGTCACACAGCAAAGCCTGAAGAGGCTCCTGTTTCATTCCCTGGGAAGGAAGGTGTAAGGGGATGAGGTGGCTGAGGGAAGCAGCGGCCACAGGGCCACTTCTGTTCTATTCTGGGCACACGGATGATGTTTAATAAACATTTGGTTCAATTGTTGACTGGGGAAAATGCAGAAATAAGGTCATTGAAAGTACCTGGACCAAGCAAAACCACAACTACGTACACGTGCCATCCATGTCTGCGTCCATGTGTGCACACACGTATATGCTCCAGTGCCAAGAGCTCTCTTTGCTCACCTGAGCCAAAGGATGAGCAATGGATGCTCTGCCCACTCTCTGGGTCCCTGATACCTGACCGTGGTCCATCAATGTTTAGGGGGAGACCTGGTTTCTAGCCTCAGCTTTTCCCTCTGGCCCCCAATACTAGGAACCAATTTCTGTGTGTCCCTCTCCAACATTCCCCCACCCCCGCACCATGACTCTCCCCACAGTGAGCAAAGGCTGGAGGAAAGGGGACGATGGAAGGAGGGTTCTGACAGGCTGCTGATGACCAGGTTCCTGCCAAGTACACGCGGCCCTTCAGCCATGGGTTTGGACAGTAGGAATTCTGTGAACACAGGGACCCAGTCTGACCTCATATCCTCAGTGTGAGCTCATAGTCAGCATGTAATGTTTTATAGAATGAGTTTATGTGTGTGTTCTGGGGAGGACTTCGGAGAGGCCGGCTTCAGTTCCCACAGACACAAACCCTAAGACGTGCCCACGGGCACAAGCACTGCTCAATTCTTCCGGGTTCAAAGCCTCCAACAGGCGATTTGGGTGCCCCACCCAGAAAACTAGGCATCAAATAGGACATTAGGCCAGTACAGTGCCCAGATATTATTCTTGTAGTCAACATTAAGCACATTTCACCTGCAAATCTTATCTAGTTATTGTAACTACTCTGAGACCTTTCCATGGGCCCCAAAACATCCCCAGAGCCACACATAGTAGAATGCCTGGGAGAAAAGCAGGAAATCCAGGCCAAGTCCCACCTTAACAGCTGCTCAGTTCAAGAAGGGGGTTAGAAATGGAAACAGATCTCTAGATGGGAGGACGACATCGTTTAGGGAACAGCTTATAGCAGGGAGCAATGGCTCATGGAAGAGGTGTGACTTTCTGGATGAGGTAGTGTTTCAAGTGTGTAATGGCTAACCCAGCTAACCGGAACCATCAACCTGATAAGGTCAACTGGGATATGGCCTCTGCAGTCCTATGGGGAATCATGTTGATTAGGGTAATTAAGGTAGGAGATCTGCCCATGGTGGGCAGCACGATTCCCTGAATTGGGATCCTGGACTGTAAAAAGGGAGGAAGTGAGCAGAACAAGCATTTGCCAACCATCCATCAACTCTGCTTCTTTTTAAAATTTTTAAAGAATTTTATTCATTTTTATATTATATATATGAATGTTTTGCCTGCATGCATTGCAAGTGTACCACTCACATGCCTGGTGCCTGTGGAGGACAGAAGAAGCCATCAGACCCTCTGGAACTGGAATTAAAGACCTGTGTTAGCTACCATGTGGGTGCCGGAACCCAAACCCCAAAGCAGTAAGTGCCCCTAGCCTCAGAGCCATCTCTCCGCCCACTCTGTGCTTCTTCTATTTTTTAAATCATTTTTATTTTCTTCTGTGTACAAGTGTATTGCCTGCATGTATGTAAGTGCACCTGTGTCATGCAAAGCCTGAGGAGGCCAGAGAGAGCATTGGATCTCCTGAGACCAGAGTTATAGACGGTTGTTAGCTGCTGTGTGGCTGCTGGGAATCTAACTCAGGTCCTCAGGAAGAACAGCTGAGCCTCTCCAGCCCCCGCTCTCTGCTTCTTGACTGAGGATGAATGTGGCCAGCTTCCTCAGCTCCTGCTGCCTCTGACTTTCCCACCTTAATGGATTATGCCTATGAACTGTGAGCCAAAATAAACCCTTTCTCCCTTAAGTTACTTTGAGGGTATTTTATCACAGCCATGGGAAAAGTAACTACAGTAATGTTTAAACTTATTTTTTTTAGTATTTTGTTATTTTTATTCTATGTGCCTAAGTGTATTGCCTGAATGTATGTAAGTTCACCCATGTTGTGCAAAGCCCACAGAGGTCAGAAGAGAGAAGGCATTGGATCCCCTGGAACTGGAGTTTCAGACATCTGTTAGCTAACATGTGGGTGTTGGGAACTGAACTGGGGTTCTCTACAAGAGCAGTCAGTGTTCTTTTTTTTATTATTATTTATTGAGAAGTTCATACAGGCATATAAGGTGTTTTGATCAAATCCATGCCCACTCCAAATCCTCCCATATCTCCCCATCACTTTTTTTTCCGATAACTTCATGTACTCTTTCTTCTTTGTTTTTTAATGGGGCTTTTGGCTGCTCTAACATTCCCCCCTCTGAAGCGGTAACCCTAAAAATCTTTCATGGATTAGATACAAGCTCCCAAATACTTTTGACATTTTTGGCCTTTAGAACAGAGTATGTTGCTAAGAAGCCCAAGGACATTTTGACTTTTAGCCAAGAAACTGGCTACTTTTCTTTGGGGTCTTTTTACCCTAACTGCCTAGCCAATTTCTACCTCCTGTGCTTATCACACCATCTTCTGAAGAGGTTACCCAGCTTTTGGATAGGGAATCCAGATGCAGACCACTCTGGCTTCTTACATGCTGAACAAGGACACAGGGTGAGGCAACTGGAGTCCCCCTTCAGTGGGTCTATCTAAAAGACTCCCAAATTGCATAATTTATCTCTAAGGGGAAAAGAAAGTCCTTGAATCCTGACTAGGAGATGTGAAGGAGAAGTAAAGGCAAGAGTAATTAGACTTACAAGTTCTAGACAGGGAACTAGAAAAAAGTCAGAACAGGAAAGTTTTCAAATGTTCATATGAGAGTCCATTGGAATTTCTTGGCAAGGGCTTCCAAAAGCATCCCTCTACTGGGTTCCTCCTCATTTTTCTTTTGTCTGCCAAGGCTGGACTCTAGAGTGATGGATTTAGGATTTGCTTTCAGGTATTTTGATAGCTGTTAGAGTGCTTAGAAGCAGTGTCAGTTCCCTCTCAAAGGCTTCTAAAGAGGGGGAGAAAACAAATTTCTCCATCATTTTAGAACAATAGTGGGTTGTCTCCTTTAGCTACAGGTGGGAACTACAGTATTGCAGACCAAGATTTGAACTCTTACATCTGCGAAGCATGTTCTG
>NW_008360311.1:2060430-2077133 GCF_000622305.1 Nannospalax galili
GTCTTAAAGAAGAATACTGATGACTTCACTCTTTGGTTATACTTTCCTTTTGGGTGTTTAGGACCATACAGTTGGCCCAAATAAATCAATTTATTTTTATACTTAAGGTCATTTGAGAATCTGTTCCTCAGGGGTCACATGGGCTTGGAAGGAGCTCCTGGCACCATTCTTTTACCAGTTCCATCTATGTGCAGATAAGTCAAAGGTCCTGCTCGACCATGTTTGGCTTCACTTGGAAGCATGGAGGAAATGTTTCCTTTGAGTTGACCCTCCTCTTTGTAGACTGGACACTGGTTCAAATCCATCTGATGGGGTCTCCACGGTGTCCCTGAACAACAGAACAGGTGACTCTCCACAGTTATAGGACATTTTGAGAGATGCTCCATAGTCCCCTGGAACTTAGTTGACCTTGGAGGGCAAGGGACAAAAACTGTCCTTTAAGTCCCTCTGACCAAATCAGTATAGGCCACAAAGTATGGATGTTAAACATCCATATGGTTAGTTCCACCAGTCTGGCACTTTTAATTACCATGTGCTGTGTAGATTAAAGCTTGGGTAAAAAAAAACAAATGTTCTCAGAAAAACCTTGACTAGATATATATTTTGTTCCTTAAACTCAGTGTTCTTAACTGCTGAGCCATCTTTCCAGCCCCTTATCTATTTTTCAAATCTATATGATTCCCACAGGCAGAGGGGATGCTGTTCCATATGGAAAAATCAGACAAACTAGGGTCAAAGCTGTGCAGTCAGTGACAAGTCAGAAACCAGCATCTCACTGTATGGCTGGAATGTCAGGTGGGCTGAAAGAAAGCATTGTGATCTTGGAGTGCCTTCAACAACTGGCTAAGGTGCTCAGCTTTTATCCTGTAGGTAAATTTTTAGGTAGAAGCAGTCTCGCTTGTTAAAATAATTCTAAAAGTTTGGATTAGGAAAGTGGCTTAGTCTGTTAGTGCTGTTACAACAAAACGCCATAAACCAGGTGGCTTAGAAATGTGTATCCTGGTTCTGGAAGGCCAAGATTAAGACACCAGTGCACTCAGTGCCCGATCCATAGACACAGCCTCTCAAGCTGAGCGCTGACTATGTGCTGGTCAGGGACTTCCGCCGCCCTTTACCCTACCAGTGTGGGAAACAAGGCTGGTAGTTGTCCTGCAGAGCAGGTAGGAGAACTGAGGGACACAGGAGGTTAGGTCACTTGCCCAAGGCCACAGAGCCAGTCCACGGACAACCTAGGAGGCCAGCTTCGACATCTCCTCCATGTATTCTTTTTGCTTGCATCCACGTGTGGAAACACCATAGGTATATCTGTAAACTCATAAAAGTGGCCACTGGCAGAGGCAAGGTCAGGGCCAAGGGCAGAAGGAGGATGCCTTTTAGTATGACTCCTATCACGGGCCCGTGGGAATGTTATTTATCCCAAGAGCATAATAAAAGGGCCAATTTAAAAGCTAATTTGGAAGAATATATGAAAGCGTATAAGAGCTGACAGGATTTGGGAGGCAATGAAGGGTCAGCACAGATAAGAAAACACTGATTTTTCTGAAGCTTGTTTGGGAAGACAGTAGCCACGAACCTCTAGGAAAACTCTGGAAGGAAAGCAGGTTAAAGGTAGGCAGAACATAGCCACACTCAGATGGAGGTCTCATGAAGGTAGCTACAGGACCCGGGACGGCACTGAGGAATTAGAGAAGGAAGCAGGAGGCAGATGTTCGGGCCTAAGGAACCTACCTAGGGAAAAGCAGCCCCAGAGCAGCTACCAGGGGACTGTGGAGACCTAGTGGGGGGAAGGGCGGAGATACGGATGGGACCTGAGATAACAGCATTTCCCAGGAGAGAAGTGGTCCTCTGGGGTCTCATAGGTCAGGATGAGGATGGGATTTGGGGATCCACAAGCAGGAAGGAGTGACATCAGAGATCCAGGGTAGAGCCAGCCAAGATGGGAGCTTCCTGTGGGACCTCCGAGGATAGCACTTGTACCCTTAAGAGTCAGCAGGTAGGTACATGAGGGTCTCCAGGCACCACTTTGTCAGCCAAGGTAGATATTGCAGGGTTGGGGAAAAGGGGATTTAGACCACATGCTCCAGCAACTGTGTGTGAAGGGGAAACTGAGGCAAGTGGTTCTAGAAAGTGCCTCTGCTCTTCGGTCCTCACCCCATTCAAGCAGAGGAAACCTATAACTTGGACTTGCTTTTTGTTTTTCATTCTTACACATATCAGTGCAGATAAAATTTAACACAGTTGTGTTCACAATCGCACAGTTGTGTAGACAGCCACGCACACACGTCCCTCAAGCATCAAAAGGTTCCTTTTGAACACGTATGTTTTTGATACAGTTCACTGGGAGGGAGGGAGAGCAGAGCCTGGGAAAGCAGGGAGGGATGCAGCCACCCTAGCTACTTTCACATTCCCTTTAAGACTGCGTGGTTACGGTCCTGGGAAAGAAAACCCCTGCATTCCTCCCCTTTAATTGGGTTTATTGTTAAAGCACTGGAGCAGCTAGCCCTCTCAGACCTGTAGGAGCAGCACTGCCGGAGCCCCAGCCCCGGATCACCGTTCTCTGAGTCCCTGGGTAAGACATGTTTCTTATCTTGACTTTGGGGAGGTTATCTTGCCTGGCAGGAGGTACACGGCACCCAGAGGGAGAGTGGATTTGGAGAGTCACTTCTGTGAGTGACTTGGGCTCCTTTCAGCCTGGGTCAATCTCTCCTGACTCTTGTGGTCTCAAGGGTAAGTTGTAGCTGCCCGGGAAGAGAAGTCTGAATGGGGGCTTCTCAAGGAACCATCTAATCATCCCTCCTAGCCTGGCCCAGGGGCGCCTTCTGCACTTCTGGGCAGGGGCAAGAACAGGGGCGTGTGCTTAGCTGAGCAACCTCCAGGCGCCATGCAAGGGGATCAGGACCTCCAGTTCCCTAGCATCCCTCCTCCAACTCACCCTTCATTCCTTTACCTCTGGGGCCCCATCTGTCAAACAGGGAATGCCCACTCTGCCCACCTCTGGATTGGAGAGGGGGTAGGAAAGCCTGTGGGCACAAAGGCCAGGTAAACAGCCTGTGGCTGCCCTGCACACCCTGGGGAGGAGACGGCCTCAGGCCCTGCAGCATGGTCCCTGCACGGCTCAGCTTCCCATCCCAGGGCCAAGGCTGCAGCTTTAAGATGCAGAACACAGACCCAGGCAGCTAATGTCAGTCACAAGCCAGCTCCTTCACCTTCCCCAGGGGCGCATCTGTCTTCTGAAGTCTTTAAACTTCCCGGTGCGGCTCTCTGGGAGAAGTGTTAAGAGCAAGACTGGATTTCCACCGCCCCCCTCGGCACCCCGGCCCCTTCTGTCCACGTAACTTTGACGCACAACATTAACCCTGAGGTTTGTGGAGGTGCCCCAGGAGCCGCCTGCACTGCCAGCCTAGGGAGCCAGAGGGACACAGAGGAAAAGCTCTGAGCCGAGTCAAGTGAGTCAAGCAGTCTTGGGTAAGGAGAGAATCTTTTCCTGATTGTAGACAGAGCCCAGCCATCATTCCTTACTGACCTGAGCTAAACCAAGGCCAACCATGAGACCCATGTCTGAAACAGACCAGGGCACAAAATGCTTAGTAATAACTGATATCACCCCACTTCACAGCTGGCAACGGGTTTTCAATCCATCCTGCAATGGGCTAGACTATTTCCCTTAGTCTAGATGAGGTGACTCCCTACAACTGCAGCCAGCTGCCCCCAGCGCCCCTTATATGGTGGTAGTGTTTGAACCCTGCTCTTATGACACATTCAGAGACCTTTTCATACTGTTATTGGGGTGGGAGGGGTGCAAGATGGGGGAACTGGGAAAAGTCATCCCAGACACTGGGAAATGAAGGTTTAGGCTGGAGCCAGGAGCAGCTCAACCAACAGACAGGGTACCTCAGCTTCAACACTGAGAACCGCAGGGGGCTCAGCCCTTCTTGGATCATCAAAGCCATGTGTCTCCCTCCCCGGGAGCTGGGCTGCATGACAGTGTCATAAGGAGATGAGTGAGTGATGCCCCAGCAGCCAGCTCCAGATCACAGGCAACAGGTTCCCAGGTACATTGACAAGGACACTGGGGGGGAGGAACCTGAGGACTGGGACTCCCAGCCTAGCATGGCCGTGTACTGTTTCATTCAGAGCATTTTTGTTTTTCTGAACATCATTATCCACAAGCATCTCAATTATATAACGGTGTCACTTTGAAAGGCGGCAGGGGTCATCAAACAAGATTGTGCGGTCGTGGCTGCAAACTGCCCAGCCCACTGCCCTGCCCTGACGCTCAGTCTTGTTCTGCCGGGCCTGGGAGCGATTCCGGCTGGAAGAAAAAAGCCTCCCTCTCCTAAAGGAGAGCTCTTCCCTCGTTCCTTCTCCCCCATACACACGCACACAGGGCCAGAAATAAATTACCACACGGAATGCGTGCTAGTGACGAGTGACGGCGCCCAGCCGCAGCCTGAGCTGGGAGTGAATGAACTGGTGCATGAATGAGAGGAGGCGCGGCCGAGTCTGCGGAAAGGCTGTGGCTGCCTCTACAACTGCAGGCATACCACCATGGTCAGTGGCTAGGGGGCTGGGGTGGAGCAGCTCCAGGCAGAAAGCAGCAGTGGGGGCCGGCTGCAGGCTGTCCTGAGTGGCAAAGCCGAGTCCCCAGAAGGAAGGCTGGTAGCTTCTCAGAGCAGCCTATGCTTGGCACTGCTTCCCCATCATCCTAGCTGCCCCCTTCCTAGGGGCCTCAGCAAAGTACCTGGCTGGAACATTTAATAGTAATGCATCCCAGGCCTGCACAGATGAGCTCCTTGTGCCTATGAGCTAGGCTTCATAGTCAACAATGTGAGACACACAGATAAGGGACATTAACCCCTAATGACTCCCTCAACAACACCAGTGTGTATAGAAACTCACCCGGGCATGTTTCCTCTGTGTTGGGGAAGATGCCTGGTTCTTCTGCCCAGGATCAGAGGAATTGTGGGGTATGCACTCCAGGCTGTGATGTGTGAAAGTCATATGTCTTCTAACACTTCAGAATCCTGGGGACATGGATGCTGTCACTGTGGGAGGCCTAGGAGAGCTGGGGCAGCTCTGGGGACATAGCTCCCCAACTCCTGTCATGCTTGTCCCTAGGTAAATCAGCACCTGCTGCCCCTCCTCTTCCCGAATGCTCGGTGTTCAGCTCACACTTCACACTGTGGGATAAGCCAAGTGGTAAGAGACTGGACACGTTGTGTTCCCTGCCCTTGGATGCAATTGACCTCATAGGAGGCAGAGGTTGCTGTTCCCACTCTACAGATGATGGGGAAACTGAGGCTGCCAGTGTAGTTAAGAATAAACCGCCACCCTACTCTCCCAGCTGCTTCCTGGGAAGGCAGTGGAGATGGCTCTCAGCTTCCCATGAGAAGCTGGCTTGTCACCCTGCAACGATGATTTGGTTGAGCTTAAATATGGAAATGTGGGTTTTCACCTAAAAAAACTGCAGACGCAATTGAAAAACCTTCTTCCTCAGTTAGTCTGCGAGCAGAAACTGGTACGCAGAGCTGGCAAGAGGCTGGGCACTGAGGGAATGGGCCTCAGCATTTCTCTCCAGCAGGAGGCTCCGCGAGCCCATAGGGTCCTGGTGGCTGATGAGCCGCTGGGTTGCAACAATTTGTGAGGGCTGCACAGGTGCCACCGTGGATCCCTCAGAAAGAGCGAGTGAGACAGTATTGGAGATGGCCTTGCCCTGCATGAGCCAGCACATGCTCTGGGCAGCCCCGGGTTCCTGTTGCTAATGGGTTTAGGAAAGTTTCATCATCAAGGAAATGTGGGAACGGCTAGGACAAACCTCAGTAAGCAAGTGCTGTTTAGTGGTCCTTGGGGTCTTTCAGGAGCTAATGTGGAGTGGGACTCTCCAGGGACCCACACAGGCAGCAAAGCCACCTTCCCACAGGGAGTCTTGAGACTCACAGTCCACAAAACAGACTTCAGGGACCCAGTCTAGCCCAGTCTCCATTTTTCACTAAGGAGAACGGTGGAAATTCAGAGGTGTAGAGGAATCTGCCTTGGGCTGCACAGCTCCAGAGTACCAAGCTAAGATGGGAGCTAAACTTGGGTTCCTATTATGCTTCCAATTCAGAGGACAATGTCGCGTCCGGTACAGGCCAGAGTTCAGCAAACTGTAGAGCCAGTTCAGGAAAACCTCCCACCTTTTGCCATCTGGCCTGCGTGTGTGTGTGTGTGTGTGTGTGTGTGTGTGTGTGTGTGTGTGTCCCGACTGGGAGGCAGAGCACACATTCTTATTAAAGATGATCCCATAGATAACCTCCCTTCCAGGGTCCCCAGACCCATTATGGAGCCATGCTTCCAACAATCGTGGCAGAGGACAAAGAAGCTTTACGGTGGTTGAGGGCAGAGCTCTGTGGTAGAGTGCTTGTTTAGTACATAGCTCTGGGTTCAATCCCCAGCAGCAGAAAAGAAAAATGAATCTTGGGACACACTGATTCTTCTCAGATCAATGAAAACAGAGCTAGCTCTGGAAGCTACTGAGGCCTGTTCACTTCATGCAGGAGTGAGTCACACCTCCTTGCTCAGGAAACCCAGACAGGGGTACCGAAAGAAAGCCTGGGGTCTCTTCCCATATGAGAGCCTTTGCCCGTGCATTTAAAACTGTAGAGATACTATTCCAACTCCCTCCATCCCTGTCCCCACCCCTCTGGTATGTCTAGGCTAGCTTAGAGATAGCATGTCAACCTGTGTTAGGGAGAGCTGGTAGAACTGGACCAAACGCCTTCAGTTTACAACATGATACTCCAGGACTCTGGGATGTTTTAAGAGCAGGGCAACACTCATTTCTTAAATATGTACCTCAGAGCGGAGTCCGAGATGGCTGATGCTCAAAGAGGAAAGTTCTGGTCAGGAGGTCACAGAGAGCAGGAGAACAGGAGTGGGAGTCCAGAGAGAGGGCCCAGGAAGTAAAGTGTGGGATCATGAGGTGACCTGGCACATGTGGCTTTGAGATGGCGTTGAGGAGGGTGTCGCTAACATGCCTCATCTTCCTGAATGTTCTATCTGGGACCAGTACAGGCTCAGACCAAATGGAGCCTGAAAAGGAGTGGAGACTGAGCCCCATGGGAGTGCCATATGAGGCCTCCTGCTTCCTAGGCTCATGGCCCAAACTCTCTCAGCAACATCTCATCAATAGCTCAGTGGCTGCCACCAAGTGACGGAGCACCTGTCCTCTAAGCACAGGAGGAGGCTGTGCTCAGGGGCAGCGTCTGAGCCAAGCCTGCAGCTGTCCTGCCCACCCTCTAGGAAGAAGCGACCTCATCATCTCCCCTGAGGCAAAGTTACCCCCAAGAGGCTAGGAAGACCAGCCCAAAACCACAGCAAGACTAAGTCACAGCCATGGAGTTGTTTCTAGAGAAGATGTTGACCTGACACAGGATGCCTTCAGATTACTACATGTATTCAGAAAAAGATCTGGGGAGGAAGTGGCCTGAATTAGAGTGTCCCAGAGAGGGTCTGTGACCAAGCTGTGCACTCAAATCTCAGTGCAGGGCTCACATCATCTGCTGGTGTTAAGAGTGACATGAAGCAAGAGTCAGGCCTCCTGTGGCCCCTAAGCTCCAGGCAGGGCCTCCCAGCAAGAGCTTCAGCGGAGCCACTGCCCTCTGCACAGGCTCAGAGCTCCCTCACCCACCTTAAGTCCAGCTCCTATCAGAAGCTGTCCTTGACAAACCCACTCTCCAGGACTGCCCTCTGCATTCACCCAAGGGTCTACTGCAGGCTAGACCTCCTGTGTGTACCAGCCCAATAACGGGTACTGCAGACCGAGGGTGGAGCCCCACAGTTGTCCCCCAAGCATGTTGCCTGACACTTCAGTTCCTTCTTTATACAGCCACAGACTTGCATTTGGCCTTCCAACTACATTGCAGACATTTTCAGGGCCAGGCGTGTGCCACAGAAACATCTGTGTTCAGTTCTGAGCATACATGACATACTTAACAGGTAGATGCTCACTGAATAAAGGAGTGTTATCCCTACAGCTCCGAGATGGTCCTACGAATAAGGTCAGTTTCTTTGCCAGGAGTCTTTGGCGTGGAATCTTCACAAAGTCTGGCTTTGTTGATGAGTGAGGGGCAGGAACTAGGAGCACATGCCAACATCTGGGATGCCTCCTGGGAGGCCTCCATGGAGGTGAAATTGGCTCTAACCTAAACCTCAGGAAAGTCTGTGAGGACTGCTCCTAAGCTGCAGAACCCAGGGGAATTGTTACCAGAAATGCTGGGAGACAGAGCCCTTTGGAAGCAAGTGCTATTCAAGCTCAGAGATTCTTGGAATTTGTTTTCTTTTCCTCTGAAAGGACCTAGATTCCTGAAGTCAGGGGAGGAGGGAGTAAGGCTAGAGCAGACAGCAGCAGGACCCAGCTGGGGTGAGGGAGACCTTTCCTATCCACCTGAGACCACCCCACCGGGGCCTGGACCCCCTCACCAGGAGGTGGATCTGACATCACAGATGGTGGGAAGCCAGCCCTTGGAAGGTGTGGGGTTCAGATCTGGGCTGCTGAATGTTCCACAACATACTGATGATAAAGCTAAGTTGTTAGGACTCGGTGTATGGGAGGAGGGGTGGGCGGGGAAGATGTTTTCTATGCCCTCGCCTCAGCTAAGAATACTGTTTTTAAAGCTATTTAGGAGCCATGGAAGGAAGGAACATTGAGCACAGATCTGCTAATGGGGCCTGGGAGCCTCCTGTGGAGCAGGCAGTTCCCCAGAACTCCTGAAGGGGGAGTGATGAGCACGGCTGAGGCCCATGTATCCAGGCTCTTCATTAGCCCCTCACCCAGTTGTTCCATGGAGGGAAAAAAAAACGAAAGGGGGGCATGCAAACCAGGCCTGTCCATTCTGCACCCTTAAATATGTGCCCCTCTACCCTGGGCCCCTGCACCCTGACCCCTGCCTTCTTCAAGAATGCCCAGCAACGAGACTGACATGCTACTCTGGACAAGTTCAAGTTCCCTTTCTCCCTGCCTGGTGGGTGGGGTTCCTGCATCCCCAGTGCCAAACACCCTGAGAAGCAGAAGCAGATGTAAAGCTCAGAACCCACAAAGGGCATCAGGCTAAAGCTGACACCCTGCTCGTCCTCCTCAGAGCACACTGCCCCCACTCTCCAAGAGGATAACAGAGTGACTAGCAGAGGGAGGATTTGAACGAGGTTCCAAGCCCATGCACTTCACACGATGCAAAATTACAGAAGCACAGACTTTTGTGTGTGAGAAGACTAACCTGGTTGGTCAGTGAGCCCCAGGAAGCACCTGTCTCTGCCTCTCCAGTGCTGGGATTATACGTACAGTCTTTAAAACATGGGTCCTAGGTATCGGACTCAGGTCCTCATGCTTACAAGACAAGCACTGGACTGACTAAGCTCTCCTCAGCCCACAAAATTTCTTTTAATTATAAACGGCTACTAAAAGGACTGAGGAATTGATTCTGTGGGCATTTTGTTTCTGTTTTTTTTTTAAAGTGGGATCAGAAGGCATTCCTAAGAGAAGAGGATTTTAGCATATTTTCCTACTTCCCTGTCAGGTTCAAGGGCAGAGGGAGTTGGTAGAAGTGTGTCTTCCCATCTCCTTCAGATACCTGGTAGTCGTGCATTCTGCTGTTGGCGCACGTCACACCTCTCCCTTCGTGCTTTATTCTTCTGTGGGGAAGCAGCTCTACGCAGTTTTTGTTTGTTTGATGCCTCCTCCAGCTTAAAGCCTTCAGCCTACATCATACTTCCCCAGCGCCTCCCCAGACCTTATCTGAAGACACCCTTGTTTGTCCCCATCACCCACCAAGTCTCCCTGTCACTCAGCCACAGGAGTTGGCTGGGTGGCTCACTGCCTGCCTCCTTTGCCTGGCTGCCCAGGAAGGAGGTCCACCATCTAACTGGTCCATCATCAGGGAGGTGGCACGTCACAGGTGCTGCATATGCTGCTCAGGAGCTTTGGTGCACGAAACGAGGGCATAGTTCAGCCCAGGTGCTAATGAACAACTGTGCGCAGCACTGATGGATAGTACAACGCTCCTTCACAGCGCTGCAGGTATGTGGGAGTAAGAACCAGGCAAGATGGCAGAGCTGTGCTGGTGGGAAGCTCCTGGGCTCAGCTCAGACACCCTCAGGCTGGGTGTTTCTGTGTTAACCCACATGTGTGTGCACCGTTCACTAATGCACACATCACCTAGCGGGGTCGCCACCCTCAATCGAAGGCCTTTAGCATGTAGCAAGCAGGATACAGCACTGCTGCTAAATTGCTCAGCAATTTTAGAAAGCAAGTGGGAGAACTTTATTTCTGCCTTTATCCAGGTTCTGCTCCTAGTC
This sequence comes from Nannospalax galili, assembly GCF_000622305.1. Lineage (NCBI taxonomy): Eukaryota > Metazoa > Chordata > Mammalia > Rodentia > Spalacidae > Nannospalax > Nannospalax galili. Next base: position 2,070,763 of record NW_008360311.1, read on the forward strand.
CTTCCTTCTGGCCATTACATCACCGTTGTGTTTTAGATTCTTTTGCAACCTGTTCTCATCTTATTTGAGAAACTCTCTGATCAGACTTGTCTTGCTTCCCTCCCTCCACTCCTTCCTCCCACAAAGATCCCCTGTCAGCTTCAACTCTGGAGGCGATGGGTCGAAAAGAGGAGGAGGACTGTAGTTCCTGGAAGAAACAGACCACCAACATCCGGAAAACCTTCATCTTCATGGAAGTGCTGGGGTCGTAAGTCCCGGGACTAGGATGCCAGGGGGATGGGAGGCCAGAGATCCGGGAGGTTAGAGGGCTGGGAGGTCAGAAGAACAGGAGGTCAGAGGGCTGGGCTGCCTGCTCTGGGCTCTGACACGTAGGACCCTCCGTGGCTGAGGGAGTGAACCAAGGTCCCTAGAACTCACTCTCATCAGCTCAAGGAGACCTGCAGAGATTTTATGGCCTTGGGGATAGAGTGGTAGACGGAACCTTTTGATTCAAGGCATTGGAGCCCTCATAAAAACCTCCCCCAGAGTCTGTGTCCTGAGCCACCCAGTGACCTCTGTCATTCTTCCAGATCTGTGACAACTTGAGCATCCTTGACCCGGTAACAGAGGAGAGGGACTGGGACACGTTCCACAGACTCAGTGACAATAGAACTTTATCCTTGGTCCTCCCATTCAGCTTTCCTCATTTCCCCAGTCATGTGACCAGGATAATCTCACTGTCTGCTTTAGGCAGAAGAGATGAGGCTTCTGGTGGGCTCCTCACATCCATCGGTTCTCTTCTTATGTCTGGGCCTGAGCCTTGACACCAATCACACAGCTGACCGACTCCATGCCAGACTGCTTGTCTGGGGCAGGCTCACCACTCAGTCCTGCCTGTCCCTCAGGAGGTCACAGGCTCTGATGTAGGCCAGTCAGCAGCTCCAGCCAGCAGCCCCGTGCTTCCTCAGAGCCCCAGCTGTCAGCTAATGAACCAGGGATAATTGGGCCTAGGCAGTGAGGTGTAGCCCACAGACTGCTCCCTCCAGCAAGCGCTCCCTTCACCCTGCTCCAATAAAGTGCCACTCCGCTCTTCCCTGGCCAGAAGGCCAAGGCCTCAGGCAGTGACAGATGCCAATGCTCTTGCTGCAGACAGGCGCCAAGCACTGCCTGCACCAGAAGTGTCGGGCTCCACGTACGCAGGGGGCTGCAGTGGTGGTTCCAGCCCTCAGAGCTCTGGCTTTGCCAAGCAGGTGGCTGGAGTGTGGAGGATGGGAGAGAGACAAAGCTCATGAGTGAATCAGAAATTATTTGTTACGCATCTCAAAATGCAAGGGAAGTGGGGAGCAGCAAGTCCAGATTGACAAGAGCTTATGCTGCCTGGTCTGCTGGAGCTCAGGGAGGGAGGTCAGCCGCATCCATGTGCAGACCTAGAGGGACATGGGAGCTGTCTGAGAGCCATGGCTCCAGCTTTTAACGAAGTGTTTAAAATAAGGAAAGAGAGATGGAAATAATGTCACAGTGAGGATCAGCCCCCATGCTTCCGTCCACCAGTTGTTAGCATCTCACACAGCCATCCTGTATCTTTCATTTCCACATCAGCAGATTCAGCCATCCGAGGATCAAAAATATTGGGGGAAAATGGGTCTGCACTTAACGTGGACAAGTTTTCACGGTGTGCGTTTTGAGTAGGGATGATTTAAGGGCATAGGCTACAGGCAACACCTGAGAGTCTGAACTCTGAGAGTCTGGAACTAATCGCCATAGGCACCCGGGGGTAGCTGCATGTGTTTTATACACATACATGTATTTACAAACAAGCCGCAAACATCATGGCACGTCACCTCTGAGTCTCCTACATCTCCTGCATCTCCTACTTAGAGTCATGTTTTGATGTGTCCCCAGTATCGTTCTACAATATCCAGATGGCAGGAGAGGAGATGACCCAGCTTTTCACTCCCTTAGATTCTGTTGCCTCGCGGATTACGAGGTATTCTGCCTAATGCTACTCAGTAAGACTCCTAACCATAGCGGAAACATGTGTTTTAAACAGATGCCACTAACATCTTTAAGAATTTCAGATAGTAACTCATTTATCCTTTATACAACCCTATGAATCCTGTACGATTGATACTCCCACTGTTCAGACCATGTATGTAGAAGTTACAGGATTCAAGAAACTTGTCACCCAAAATAAGCTAACATGGACCATCAGGCTCCAGCTTTTGCCCCTCGATTATCTGTTGTTCTGATAACTTGTGTCTAGAGGATGCCCTTCACATCCTTCGCCTGTTCTACCAGAACCCTGCCTTATTTCCTGATGAGTTCCATCCAACATACCCCAGAATTTATAGAGACTTCTAGGATGTTCTCTGAAGATGAAATCAGAGTGATTTCCAGGACATTTGATAGGACATGCCTATAGCCCCAGCTGTCTGGGAAGCTGAGGCAGGAGGAGTTTGAGGACAGTCTGAACATAACAAGACCCAAGATGATAGAAAGATGATGATAGATAGATAGATAGATAGATAGATAGATAGATAGATGATAGCTAGATGGATGGATGATAGGTAGGTAGATAGATGATAGGTAGATAGATAGATGATGATAGATGGATGATAGGTAGGTAGGTAGACACATGATAGATGATAGATAGATGATAGACAGATGATATAGATAGATGATGGATGACAGGATAACGGCTTCTGAATCTGTCTTCCTTGCTGCCACCACCGACCACCCGTGGGCCACTCTGGTGCCACGCTGATGGGAGGTGAATCAGCTCCACAGTATCTTTCTTGATGGGGTTTGCCACATAGGAAGTTTCCACAGTCTGCAGAAACTGTGCAGGACAAAGTGGCTGTCTGGTGCCTCGGTCTGTGTCCCGTGTGACCTATGAGGGAGCGTGCACCCTGGCATGTCAGAAGAACAGCACCTCACTCTGGGTCCTCAGTCTGAGTGGAAACTATTCCCAAACCTCCCTCACCTAGGCCTCCCTCCAGCTTTCCATGCACCCTCTGGTCGGCCAGAGTTACAGTTGTGTCTCGGCCTGTTTCCCACAGAGGCGCGTTCTCAGAAGTGTTCCTGGTGAAGCAAAGAGCGACTGGGAAACTCTTCGCCCTGAAGTGCATGAAGAAGTCACCGGCCTTCCGGGACAGCAGCCTAGAGAACGAGATTGCTGTGTTGAAAAGGTGAGTGGGCTGAGCTGGTGCAGCTACGGGATCCTGACATGCCCTTCTCAGGTTACCTTGACAGCAAACAAGGCTGGGTTTGCTACACCTGAAGGCATCTCCCTTTGGCTGAATTGGAGTGTCAGGTCAATCAGTCAGCTAAGCTCAGACAGCTGTCCTGGATGAATGTTTTTTCCAGCAAATTGATTAATGAACTCACTGGTGGCAGAACTGGTCTGTACATGTAGGGCAGAGAGTAGTTAGCTCAAAGAATCAAGCACCAATTGATAGCCAACAGCAGGTAGGGTCAGTACTGAGGAGGCAGCAGAAGACTTGGAAATTGGCTTTGGTTTGATTCAGAGAGAACACATACTCACCCCAGAAACCACTGTGATGGAGGCTACACTGACAGATTGCCAGCGTTCACAGTGGGACTTTCACAACTAGCCTGTGGAATGCGCGTGCCCTACAGTGTGGCAGGTGCATTGACAAGGGATCAGAACCACAGGATGAGGCAGGCAAACCTGTCACCTTCAGGAGCCCACACTGCCCAGCTGGAGAGAGGTACCAATAGCCAGCATCTCCCACCACCTTGTCGCTTGGCAGCGGAAGGCAGAGTATGGAGGCGACAGGTCCATTCTGCTGACACACGCTCCAGATGAGTGTGGACTGTGAGACATACTTTCCAAGAAGACCTTGATAATGAGTAAATTTTATTGAGGAAGAAGGCAGACTGTGGAATGAAACAAAGGTTTGCAGAGGGTCCTTTATGCCACGATCAAGGATGTGGGCTTTATTCTGTGAGCAGGTTAGTGCTGGAGGGAGACACGGGGTCTGATGAATACTGTGGAGTCATGCCTCTTAGGTGTGCTGAAAGGTAGGTTGAGGAGACCTGCCTAGAAGGCAGGGGATGGGTTGAGGAGACCTACCTAGAAGGTGGGGGGCCTATTATGAGACCTCCACAGCAATTTAGGCATGAGGCAAAGAAACAAGGAAAGAGCCACGGGGTCATGTGGAGACGAAAAGACGACACAAGAGGCATCTCAGGGAAAGAAACGATCAGGTTTGGGGTTTATCAACAAGAGTGTGAAAAGAGAAGAGCATCCAAAGTGATCTGAGATGAAGCCAAGTGCCACTAAGTAGAACGTAACTTGATTGCTTGGGCTGAAGAGCATAAACGCGTCCAACTTCCAGGAAAAAGAAAGAGATGCCTGGAACATGTTGACTGTAGGTATCGACCTAGTTCTATACGGGAGAGAGCATGTGAAGGAGAGAGAGAGAGGGAGAGAGAGAGACCGGCCACTCACCGAGAGCAAGCACTGTGTTCACAGCCTAGCTATTCAGTAAATATTTGTTCAGTGAGTGAATAATCAGGAAATCAATGTCAGCATCACTAGCCTGTGAGGACAGTCCAAGCCTTCACAGAGCCACTGCGCCAGCTCTGCGGTTTTTGCAGGTATCTTAAATCAGAGAGCTGCTGGTGGCGGCCTCTTATTTCCCTGGGCACGCTGCATTTTTCATGCATTTTTTTATTAAGTAATTATTTTAAGGATAATGGAGAGCAGTTGAAAGCATTGGCTGCTCTTGCAAAGGACGCGGGCTCATTCCCAGCACCCACATGGGGGCTAACAACTGTCCTTAGCTCTAGTTCTAAGGAATCCAATGCCCTCTTTTGTCCTCTGAGAGCATTGCATCCCTTGGGTACACTTAACATACATGCAAGCAAAACACTAATACACATTAAAAAATGGATTACTTAATTTTTTAATGTATTTTTTTATTATTGTGTGAAGGTGTATGTGTACAGGCACACATGCCACAGTGCCTGCGTAGAGGTCAGAGGATGGCTTTGTGGAGTCGGTTCTTTTTCTTTTACATAGATTCTGGGGCTCGAACCAAGTCACTAGGCCTGTGCAACAAGCACCATTAGGGACTGAGCCGTCTTGCCTGCCCTGTGCTTTCTCTTTTAAACCAAATACAAACATGTGAGAGATACACTTTTCACACCAAAATAAAAAGTAAGACTTGGAAGACTTGAGAAAGTCAGCCCAAGTCAGGAAATGTCAGAGTTGGTATAAGCCTAGGCCCATCGGATTCAGAGTCAGCTTCCAGAGGCCTTCCTCCTCCCTGAGCCTTCGTGGAACAGCTGTGTGGAAGGCCGGTCATACATGGGCCTATCGTGATTATTCTGCTTGACATGGTCTTTGAGTGATCAGGACAGAGGTAACTGACCGAGCACAGGGCTTCACCATGATGGGTGGACCGGATCCTTCTGTCTGTGGGCTGTGGGGTATTTAGCATTTCTGCCTCCACCTACTAGGTGTCAGTACCAGTCACTAGACCCCACTAGTAACAATCAAATAAATGCCCTGCTGGGGGACTGGAGCGATGGCCTAGTGGTTAAGAGCACTTGCTTCCCCTGAAGAGGACCTGAGTTCAATTCCCAGCACCTACATCAAGAGGCTCACAACTGCCTGTAACTCCAGTTCTGGGAATTCTCTGTGCTTTGGCCCCTATGGGTACCTTGCACAGGATGTGGTACGCATAAACTCACACAGGCACACACACACAAATAAAAAATAAATTAATCTTTAAAAAGAAACCTATTTTTAAAATGTTGCTGGGTGTACTGGTTAGCACCTGAGCACAGCACATGGGAGGCAGAGGTCAAAAGGATTGCCACAGCTCAAGGCACAGTCCACATGATGAGCTCCAAGCCAGCCTGGGCCTGGGCTACATAGTGAGACCATCTCAAAAAAGAAAAAAAAAAAACAAGAACAATAGTAAGATAAGCCAAATATGATAGATGATGATGATGATGATAGATAGATAGATAGATAGATAGATAGATCAAAAAAACAAAAAAACAAGAACAATAGTAAGATAAGCCAAATATGATAGATGATGATAGATACATAGATAGATAGATGATAGATAGATAGATAGATAGATGACAGATAGATGATAGATAGATAGATAGATGAGAGATAGATAGAAAGATGATAGATAGGTAGATAGATAGATAGATTAGATAGACAGATGATAAATAGATAGATGAGAGATAGATAGATTAGATAGATATTGATAGATGGATAGATAGATGATAGATAGATAGATGATAGATTAGATAGATGATAGATAGATAGATAGATAGATAGATGATGGATGGATGGATGGATTAATGGATGGATAGATAGATAGATAGAAAGAAAGAAAAGGTACATA